>NC_056744.1:130508646-130531146 GCF_019279795.1 Protopterus annectens
CTCCACTTTCTGACCTTCTATTGTTTATTGCCTTCACAAGTTTCGGTACTCACCCAATCCAGCAGGATAAACTGAACGCAGATTAAAATATTCTGTTGGACAGTTCCTTAAGTATTCAGATTATAGAATGGTACGGTAAGTGCAGCACTAGCAGACAATCAAGTATCTAAGAGGAGAACGGGACATGAAACTAGTGAATGACAGCATACGAGCGACTTTGGGGCTGTCCACCGTCCTAAAGCCACAATGCAGTATTTGGGAGCTGCCCACGGTCCTAAAGCCACAATGCAGTATTAGGGGACCGCGCTGCTTTGGGGGGTTCCTTGCTTCCCGTTACGCTCTGTGTGCCGCTGCTGGGGTTTCCCTGCTTCTCGTTACGTTCTACGTTTGATTTTAACAACAGATCCTGCGGTGTCCGAGGATGCAAGCGAGAGTGGAAAGCCACTCGATCACGTGCTCCGCCACCTACCTCCTACACTCGCTTGCTCCATGTACGACATGCCTTCGTTTGCGAGTAAGGAAGGGAATGAATTACAGGTATCGTGGGATAGCTGTTCTGTGCAGCACACCACTGGGTTTTACAGTAAAGCCAGCTTTCAAAAAGCAGCCAAGTAATGGACTTCTCGCTCTGACTCGCACAAATTAGGATGTTGCTCGTTAACTATGTCAACTCTACGTTCTGTCCGGTGATGCTTAAATGACTGACCTGCAAAGCTAAACATCATTTTCAAAGAATGCATTAACTCCAGTGCCTCAGATGATATTTCTTCTTTTGACTGTGCTTTAAATGTTTTCTGCATTTGCTGCACAAGTAGTTATTCAGATTATACTCTGAAGTGTTGAAAGGATCCACATTTCGAAACAAACGGAATGAACTGCAAACCAAGCAGCTCTCTCTTCAGAGCCACGATCCCCTCACTCCACGTACGTGTGTATGTGCAATATGTATTCCTTGTGTCCCTTAAAATCGCACAAAGACAGATTTTCGGAAGTGGAATCTTTTGTTCAAAATGTACAACCATGGTTGAGCATATGCATCATCGCATTGAAATTATATTTTGCTGCTTTATCTGAGGAGAAAACTGCAACAAACGGTGGCTTCTTAGGATAACTACAGTTTAATGCCATTGTTGTCAAAAATATACTTTTACCGCCATAATATAGTTCCTCTCTCTCGCTCTCTTTCTCTCTCTCTCACACGCACACATACACACACACACACACACACACACACAATATCATGCCTAATGCAAGTGCCCGAGACAACCCAACAATTTATTACCCATATTTTATGAAACAATGTCTACCACACTTGTCATGCACAAGACTATTATATGGCCAATGACTATTTGAATCAGTTACAATAGTTTATTTGAATTGATATCGATCTGTGTTAACAGACAATGACACATGCAAAGCTCTAGATACTGTCTCCCATGTTTGTATACCGCTCTTTGTCGTTTGTGTGTGTGTGTGTGTGTGTGTGTGTGTGTGTGTGCCTGTCATCTGCACTTTTACTGAGGATCATCAACAGTTTAATTACACCCCTGTTGCAACATTAAAGCTACTAAAATTCCTCTAAACTAGATTATTTGGTTCACTTGCTAAAATCTAATGTAAAAGTGAACACACTGCACAAAGAATAGGCAGACAAATATATAATCCCATAACACAATAATCTACCTTAAAAAATCAAACACTACATGTAATTCACAATTTAAAAGGACAATGAAATACAATAAAAATAAATAAATAAAACTGAGACCACATTTCCCATTCACTTCAGTGGAAAAAGTCAGCTTCAAATAGCACACACATAAAAAATATAGCAGAATCCCTACAAACAAAACTAAAAACAACACTCCAACCTAATTCAGTATCCTATAAATCACTACAACTACAAATAGCTAATTGGAAAATATAATTACAGTCAAAAGTGATTCAGTCCCATTTATGTAAATAAACTAACTGAAGACATATAGAAACTATAAGATCCACATAAAACAACAGAGTACTCAATATTCTACTAAAAGACATAACAATTAACAATCCAAAACAATGATACAAAATTACCTCTGAATTATACTACAAAGCTGCCCATGCGACAATCCATTCATTTAAAAAAACAATGCAAAATACATAAAGCTGACCTTGACAGAAACGTATGTAACTAACACAGCAGCTGAAGTCAAACGAAACAATATTCTAACATAAAGAGTGCAGGAAAACATGAACGTTAATTGGTAGACATCTGGTTTGTGTGAAGCATGAAATATATGTACCACAGGATAAGAGAATTCAGTTCATGTTCACTGGCTTTGTCACTCATCCTCACATAATGTTTCCTAAACTGACATCACATGCACACAGACACACATACCAAATCCCCTGTATATAATACATATTAACACAAATGTGCTGATGAATGCAGGTATATTTATATACATATCCATCAAAACCTAAACATTTATTTTTAGGGGATTAATCTCTCAACCTTATACATCACTAACTATACTGCATCATACATCACTGTTGCATGGTCCAAATAGGAGCAAAGTTATGCTAACACAAAACTCCACTAAACATTGATTTTGCAAAAGGCAGGTCCCCTACACATCCACATCTGTAAGTATGCTAAATTCAAGGTCTTAAAACAGTGGAGTAAAGAAAAACTTCCTTATCCTACCATTGAAAAAAAAACACAATCCATGAAACATACCAAATAAAACAATTAATTGAATTTAATGAAACACATGGATGGCATAGAGAAATACACATACACACACAAATATATATATATATATATATATATATATATATATATATATATATGCACACACACACTCTGCTTCTGTCCAGCCAGTGTCCTTCTCCCACAGTATGATCATATCCCTCTATTTCTTTTTACTGCTCTACATTTTTATGTTTCTGTATTTGCATCCCACTGACTACCCTTCCCTAATTTTTCTTCCCTAATTTCCCTGCAAGCTTTCTACTCATCCATTCATTTGTTCTTACTATATATTTAAAGTGATGCACCTATCCCTGAAAAAAATGTATCCAGGCTTCCCTACCTAGCTAGTCTTTCCTGTCTTATTCCATTTGTGTGTGCACGTCTGCTTGCTATGTTCCTTATTTCCTACATACTTATTGCTCTGGTTCTTCCCTTTAAATAGACTAATAGATACCCAGCTTATTTGTCATCAAACAATAGATGTTTACACTCTGAGACCTTTAGTTACAACATGCCAGTTTGTATCACTTCCCAACTGCCCATGGTGGTACTTACCACCTTACTCTCCTGCTATAGTTATAGTAGAGTGCCTGTACTGACCGCAAAAGGAGGTCTGCATTTTATCACAGAAAATTTTGCCTTTGCTTACTGTGCATTGATTGAAACTGTAATGCCTGTCTTGGGTTCCCATAGTGTGTTGTGCATACAGAGGTTGTCAAGCTGATACAAACCTGCATTGGATGTCTGCTATATTCTTACCTAAATTTCCCTTACTTCCATTCAAAGAAGCAGTGCTAGGAAAAACTCAGAAATATTTCCACCCACTTCATTGACAACAATTACAGAATACATCCCCTCCCAAAATACTTAAACTCAGACACCAAACATTGACAGCATCTCTTTACCCACATTGTTAAACTTTCCTTGACAATACAATCCTTTCATGTGCTCAGTCATAACCTCCAAACTCAATTCGTCTTCACCTAAACCACCTGAGGGTTATCAGCTAATCATCCTTTTTGTACCACATATCTAAACTACAAAAAAATCATTTACAAATATTAGAATATCTCATTCAATACAACATCTTTGGCAAACAATGCCACCTTAGACCCAAATGTTGCACCACCACAGCTGTATTTACACTTACCAATGAAACATACACTAATCTTGAAAAAAAGAAAACTCAGTGGAGCCACTTTCATTGACCAGAAAAGGAACCTTTGAGTGTGCAGACCACAATATCCCTTTATAAAAGTTTCACGTATATATATATATATATATAGGTTAGTACTAGGCTAATTGCTCTTGTGAGACATTTTAAGCCTAGCCAATTGTCCCTCGTGAGAATCAAACCCTGTGCCTTGTGTTTGTAAGGCAAACACTTTAACCATTAGGCCACCCTCCCAACTATCAAGCATTGTTTTTTTCTCAGGCAGACAAACACACACACACAGTTGACCTGTCTTGGAATAGAACCCCTACCTAACTAGTTTATCACACTACAGCATTACACAGTTACATCACGTGCTACGGAGAATACTTAAAGCTTAAAGGTTGCAGAATCTCTGATGAGATTTGTCAATGGTTTAAGAACACTCTGCTTAGCTGAACTTTGTTAGTCTCTACCACTGAAGAAAACACATCTGCATATACAAACATGGCGGGGGGGGGGGGGTGCCATGGTTCCATACTTGGCCCACTCTTCTTCTCCATTTTCCTCAACAGTCATCCATGGGACCTAAGTGATCTCAAGTGTTTGTTGTATGGAGATGGCATACAACTAGGGTATTCACTACAAACCAGATAATCAATGATGCATTGCAGCTAGACTTCAAATGCCTCTATAACAGATGGCTAGGCAATAACAGATTATCATTAAATACTAAACAAATACAAAGTAATGTTATTTAGCACCAAGAAGACACATGCTCTTATTATATTAGACCCCAAAAAGGAACCACTACCTATTGTATCCATACAGGCAAGTTCATGGCCACTGTAGATAACATTCATGCTCTTCTAAGTACATGTGGCTCTGTTTGGTTAAGGTCATCAGCAGTTCTGCAGAATTGGTCATCTTCTGGTTCACTGTACCATGCACTGTGTTCACATTTCAGTACTTAATTAAGCTTTTCACTACAGTTTATCACTGTTATGTGGTATAACCCAGAGACTTATACTGGATCAATCCCTGTCTCACCCCCCCCACCCCCCACCCCCACCCACACACACATTCAACCGCAAGCCCAAAAAATACTTGTGAAGTTCAAGGTAACCTACAGAATTTCCCATCTCTTAACAGTTAAATCCAGACAAGCCATCATTGTTAGCATTCTGTTACCTCATCTACAATATTCCCCCTCAGCCTTTTGGCTCAGTCAGCACAAAACACTGACATTCTCCAAAAGACTGAAAACAAAATGCTTAGGTTAATTAATACATCTAAGCCCACACTACAAGCACCTCTATTCAAGAATCAGTAAAGCCAATTAGCTCTTTGTAGAAGCCAGGCTACCTTTCTATTAATGCTGCTATACCAACTACTATAAGACAATTGCAACTGCCTGCAACTCAAGAAGAAAAGATATCCAAGACAACTTCATACAAAGAAGCAAATGCTGGATGTCTTCAAATTCAATGTATTTAATCCAAGAAATACAAAATTAAACACTGTAAATCACTTTAAAATAGTGTAAACATTACGCGCTTTCATCCCGATTTAAATTACAAAGAAATTCATCAGATCCTGCCTGAAACTGCCAGCCACTCAGTAACCTTGTACACATTAGAACTCTTTTGTACATATTAAGAAATGTTGATGACACCCTGCTCATCAGTTTACCATACATATTTATAGAATGTAAGACCTGCTCTAAATCAGTCCCTGCTAACTGGGACAGAAATGCAAAATACAACAAGTGCACAGAGATCTGAAAGGATAAAAGAGAGAAATGTGAACAACCAATGAAGATACCAGAATCCACCCCACGTCTACACCCCGGCCTCCAAGGATGAATCAGTGAAAGGTGGGAACACAGCACAAACATACCTTTCCAGAGAACCTACTATCATCACTAGTGGATGATGGAAATATGGAAGACCGTGAAGAACATTTTCAGAGACCTTGTTGTAACCCCATCACAAATAAAGAAGGGGACTTTAAAATCTACAACTATTCTTTGTTTGATAAGGACACTAAAACAGTGAACTTTTTAGCTAAAGGTATGACTTTCATGACATTTAAAAGAGCTAATATAGCTAATGTCCTTATTAAACTAAATCAATACACTAGAAAACTTAATTTTAGTAAATACTTAATGAATTGACTCCTGTTTTGTTCACTCTAAGGACATCTAGTACTTCCAGCCCCCTGCCTACATCCTGTGATACAACTCTATGAAAAATTTTGTAAAATAGATTAATCTGGGTAATTGTGATATTACTTGTAAAGACAACATCACCAAGGAAGAAAAGCAGCTCTTGCAAAGTTCAAGGATGAAAAATATAAGAGTAATGAAACCGCATAATGGCTGGGTAAGTTTGTAATTATGAGAAACACTGACTACAGTAATCAAATGCATGTTATTTTATGCCAGGATACATATGAGCCTGTATCCATTAATGAACCTAAAGGGGCTTACAAAATGTTATAATATATGAAAGGCACTACTTCCTGCAAAAAAAAAAAACAGGGTGGCTATAGGTTCATCTTTGGGTCCCTTTTTGCAAGCATTGTTATGATACAGTGGGAAACTAAGTTTCTTTTTTGAGGGTGAGTTTAAGGACTCCTACTGACTTTATTTACTAATACCTGGACAACCTTTTTTTGTATGTAAAGATGGCAAGGAAATAGTTCAACCATTTATAGAGTACATTAACAACAGTACAGAGTTTTTTAACTTTATACCACTAATAAATGAAGACAGTATTGCCTATCTTGACGTGTTATTGGAAAGAGATTTAATACAGAGAGCATATCATGCATGAACATATAGGAAGGTCACCTTTTCCAACACATATTTACAGTACACTAGTGCACACCATTTACCACAAAAAGAGCAGTGGTAAAGGGACAATTTGTGAGGGACAACCAGAATTGGTACCAGGGATAACTTTTTTTATTGAGGAGTTATGAGGTTACACTCCTCAATAAAAAAAAGTTATCTCTCTTTGCAAAGTTTACCCTGAATCTATGGTTAACAACCTGATGTTTGAAGTGATTAATAAAGAGAGATAGCAATGACTTTGTACCAATTCTAGACCCCAAGAATGAGGGCCACCACTTGTCCCCAGTACATTTTATGAGGCAAGACACTAGTACATAATACTGGAATCTTTTTATCACTACATTTAATAGTGAAAGTAACATTAAACATTTTAGAAATGAATTAGTCTGTGTTTAGAGACAACAAAGAAACAACAAGGAAAATGGGGGAGACGCCTAGAATAGTGTACAGAAAAGGGACCAACATAAAGAACTTGCTAGAAGACCTACGATGAGTTCCAAATAAAGTATGTTAAATGTGGTCACTGTAATTATTGTAAATTTATAAAAGTTTGTGACCAATTTGAAATTAAGGTGCAAAGGTACTGCATAAAAACTGCCCCAGTTTTTATGTTGAAAAAACCAAGTGCTTATTATATGTTATTAAAGTAATTTATGCAGAGCCTTTTTTAAAGGTTGTGGTGTTCTTTTGTGGATTTACTTGGTTTTTAGGTCCTTGTTTGTTTCTGCAAATACCACAAGTGCAACCACCCTAGTGATTTTCTGTAAATCATCCAACAGCTTAAGCAAAGTTCCCAATATCACAGCTTTGACAACCATGGTTAAGCTTTAACATTATTCCCTGATGCTCATTTAGTCTTATTACCAAGTCTGCATTTTCTACAACATATTTATAATTGATATCTTCTACTTTCCTCTTCTCTGTTCATCTACTATCTGTTGTTGAACTCAAGGTTTAAAAATCCTTCAAGGCCATTCTGCCAAGAGCAATTACTCACCAGATGTCTTAACTGCCCATTATTTAGTTATGGACTATTGATCCAAATAGGCTGAAGTTTTTTACTGTTCCTATTTCTTCTCCAACAAGAGAAAGAATAAATACTCCCCAAACACACAAGTACACACAAATAATTACTAACATAGCTTCCTTTCATATGTATTTAATGTGTTTATTGATTCAGAGATATCCCAACTGCATTTCAGGTAAATGTGTAATTTAAAACCACAAGAATAAATACTCTGGTCAGACTGCTAATAAAAAAAATGTTTTAGTATAGTAACGTAGTCTAAATTGCAATATGAATACTTGTCTCCTAAGTGAAATCAAATATGCTTACCTCAATGGAGGAGGAGGGGCTCTCATCTTAGAAAAAGAAACCTTAAGAGCACAGAGACAGGTGGAGTTCAGAACCTCTCGAGGCAGATTTGTTTGCTTCTCAGGGCAGAGGCAGTTTTGAGTCCATATAGGGAGATTTGTTGGTCTCTCAGAGTAGACAGGCAGCTCACTTGGCATAAAGAGAGAGAAGAGGTGAGGAAATCTCCCTAAAGAAACTAGCAGAGGGATGAGACCTCATTAATGGAAGGCAGTCAAGCATAGGGACCTTATGAAGCAGGCTGATAAGCCACTTGCTGAGAGCAATAGAACCTGCAATTACACTGAAAGGGATGAGAAGAGCTCACGGAAATACAGTAACCAAGCAGTGGACAGACACATTTATTAATTTTCCAACATTTACCTACATGGGAAAGTCCAACTGGGCACAGGTGGTCTTTCTCAGTGCATGTCCAGTGAGAAAAGCTCCAAGTTATCATATTTAATGCAATCAGTATATTTACAATAACAACTTTCATATTGCAGTTTCAGTGAATATATAGCATAATAATCAGTATAATACAATTTGAAGTGATATTCACAAACATTAATTTACAAGCCTTGTATGGAGAATTGACAGATAGAAGAGTGGTGTATAAGATAGGGAGGAGTAATTTTGGAAATGCAATATAGTGAGGTATTAGAGAGGATAAGAATAAGTGTTAATAGAGAAGTAGCAATGGAATAGTAATTTGGTTGTGCTAATTAGAAGTAGGTATAGTTGTTTAAGAAGTACAATAAAGTGAGGTATTAGTAGGGGATAAGCAGGTTAAGTGATTTAGTGCTTTAAAGTGAGGTATAAGAAAGCTGATTAAGGGTGATAGGAGAGCTATGTCCCAGATGCAAAGCAGAGCAAAGCCAAGAGGCAGAGATGAAGTCTTTTCATAATAGTTTGAAAAAAATAAAGGTGTGAGACAGACCTGATTGATATAAAAATTTTATTCCAAGTTCTAGTTACATTATTGGAACAGAAACTGACCCCAGCACTTCATTGTGGTTTGTAGATGGTAAGCAGTTGTTAATCATTTGACCAAAGGAGATGGTTTGGAAGACAGTATTGGGGTATGGGGCTAATTGTTAAGCAGATGGATGGGGTATGAAAGATTTTGTTGGTCAAAATGAGCTGGGCATAAGGTGTTGAGGAAGTTCGAGCCAATTAAGTGTTGTTAGTGCTAAACAGTGGTAGGGTCTGGTCACATTTGTTGCAAGTGAATCTGGTGACTGATGTAGCATTGTTTAAGTTTAGAACTAAGATAGGCCTGTAGATTGGTCATGATAAGGGCTCCATATAGCAGAGAGTTGTCACTCTCCTACTTTGGACACAATAGAAGAGTCTTCACAGGTTCTGTTCAAACAGCTTTATTATATACAAACACATCATGATAGAAGTTTACTGACTTTAACTTAAGTAACTTATATACAAACTAACTACTACACTCATACATGCTCACTGTCTGGCTGCACTCTCAAAATGGCACTGGGAATAGCACAGGCCCGGTATTTATATGTGTACATTCAGTCCTTGATATGCTTTTTAAAGACACAGCACACAGTACGTGCACTCTGATCTACATCCTCCCTCTTTGAGAAATAGATCATGTAATGTTATATGTAATATATATATGTTATATGTAATATTTAGCATGCAGATATCACAGGTAGTTCTTTATCATGCAATTATACAAGACTAGGTACATATATACAGTTAAGTCCACGTTGTTATGTATTTCACACTCGGCCTGGATATTCAACCATATCATGTGACATAAAACTGAGAGTTAGGTTTAGCAAGTTGAGCTGTCTCTATAGAATGTTCAACCTTGGAAGTATTTGGAACATCTTCAGGAATGGAAGTAGAGGCTGAAACACACTCTGGGATAGGAACAACATTTGGTTCACTCCGAGATCTAAAGTCTGTGTCACAGGAACGATGTTGCAATGCTGATTCTGGTACAGGAAGAAGATGCCTGTGATTTCTCCTGTACTCTACACCCTTGGATTCTAGAAGGTAGGATCTCATCTTGGCACATATGCCTGTAACTTGACAAACCCGGTCAAAACATTTCATCATTTGTATTCTCATGTCTCTCCTTTCCTCAATGGATGAAGAAATCTGCTCGATTTATCATAACTGGACTTCTGGATAGAAGACTTCTTGAATAATTGAGCCTTGATGGTTTTGTTGTTCTTAGCTTTAAGCCTCACTACCTATTAGTTCCAGTTTATTGAGGCTTAGCTTTAAGCCTCAATAAACTGGAACTAATACGTAGTGTCATTCTGGTTTGCCTGAATAGAAGTCTTTGAGCAGGTGAGCCAAGGGTAGTGTATGTTTCTAATATTAAGTAAATTCAAAAAGACATCAGTATTGTCACACTTTGACCTTTCAGGTAATTGCTTTGCACTCTGCACTGCACGTTCAGCTAGTCCATTTGACTGTGGGTATTGTGGACTACTAGTAACATGTACAAAGTCCCATTCTCTTGCAAATTTCTGAAACAACTGACTAGTAAATTGAGTACCATTGTCAGAAATAACTTTGTGTGGACTACCATGGACTGAGAAATAACTTCTCAACTTTGTAATGACACTAGTGGATTGTAGGTTAGGTAGTAAGTCAATCTCAAACCAATTCAAATAAGAGTCTACCAAGCAGTGTTGATTGTTATACTCGAAGATTTCAGTGGCTACTTCCGACCAAGGTAATTCAGGAACTTGACTTAGCTGAAGTGGTTCTCTTTGCAAATGCGGTCTAGTACTATTGCAAACTGAACAAGAAGAAAGTACTTTATAAAAATCGTTCAGTAATGAAGGCCAAAATTCTCTCACTCTTCTCTTAGTGGATGCAGAACCTGGGTGACCATGATGCAAAATCTGGATATATTCTTGATGTAAGGAAGGAACAACAATTTTAGGACCTTTGAAAATAATGCCATCTTCCATCAACATTTAATCTCTGCAAGGAAAATAGGTTTACACTTCAGGTGGTACACTAGACTGCTTTGATGGTCATCCAACATTAATGTAGTGATTGAGGTTTTGCAAAACTGGATCAGTCTTTGTGTGATCTCTCAACTCATCAGGACTAGTGGTAGAAAAATTATGCACTGCCATCATGTCAAAGTTAAATTTCTCTGCGTCAAGCCATTTCCGTTATATTTTTGGGTGATCTGGATAAGGTATCAGTCAGATAGAGTAGTTTACCTTTTGTATAGACCATTTTAAAGTTGTACTTTTGCAATTTGAGCATCATTTTTTGTAATCTCGCTGGAGTAGAATGCATAGGCGTCTTTAAAATAGTAACTAGAGGTTGGTGGTCAGTTTCAGTCTGAATAATTCAATCGTAAATATAATCGTGAAACTTTGAACATGCAAATACTTTTGCTAAAAGTTTCTTCTCAATTTGAGCATACTGCATTTCAGTTTGGGCAAGTGTTCTAGATACATAGGCTACTGGTCTGCCCTCTTGAAGTATAACTGCGCCAAGATCAAATTTTGAAGAATCACAGGAAGGAGTAACTGGTTTATTCACATCATAGTATCTCAACGTAGGTGGGGTTGCAATTTTCTGCTTAAGGTCTTCAAATGCCATCTACTATTATGGCACAAGAAAACCCCAAACAAATTTGCTTCATTACACACTGGAAGACTTCACTTGCAGAATTTATTCCAAATGGCATCCTTATGAATCTGTATATGCCAAACGGTCTACCAAAAGTGGTTAGTAATGAGGATTTCTGATCAAGCATCACTTGCCAAAATTAACTTTTTGCATCTAAAACAGAAAAAAAACTGTGGCATTCAGTATTAGAGCTGCAACTTCTTCAATTGTATGCATTGGATGATGCGATCTCTTCAATGCTTTGTTCAAATCTCTTGGCTCAGTACATATTCTGATTTCGTCTGAGCTTTTTTGTGAGCTGCTACCATGAATGACACCAATTCAGTTGGTTCTGTAACTGGACAAATTACACCTTGCTGCACCATTTTATCCAACTGAGCCTTAACTTTATCTTGCATAGCTATCAGAACTCTTCTTGCTGGTCTGACTACTGGAGTGACCTCTGGGTCTAACTTCATAGAATACACAATTGGAAGTTTGCCCAACTTGTCTCAAAAATATCAGCACACTTTGAGAAAATTACTTCAGAAAAAATTGGAACTAGGAGATACACTTATGTGATGAAATTCTTTGTTAAAAAAAGCAGATTCATTCTCAAACTGTCTTTGAGACCCAACAAAGACTATTCTGGTCTTCCAACTACATAGAATAACAAGTTGTAACAGTTTTTGGCCAAATAACATGGAAGCATCACTGAGCCTTCGGTTTGAATTTCTTCATCTTCATAAGCAACAAGTTTTGCATTACTGGCCACAATGAGTTGCTCATTAGTTCTCACTTTAGAAAATGTGTCTGCTGACATAACATTACACTTTGAACCAATGTCTGCCTTAAGCTCTGTGGATGTATCATTGATATGGACCATACAAACACCTCACTCTTTGCCAGTAAGTTCACTGCATCAACTCTCTCACCAATTACTGATATACCATCTGCACAGAAAGCAGAATTGCAGTCTATCTGATCAACTTGTGCCTTTCTGTGACTTTTCTTTACAACTGTGTGAGGTTTACTTGATTTGCCGAACCTTTGAAAGTGGTTCCATTTTTTTCACTTGTAACATTGCTGACCAAATGCTAAGCATTCTCTTTTTTAGATTCATGTTTGGCACCACAATTGCAACAGTTAACAATAAAGCTGGACTTGGGTTTTGCTAATTCATGCTTATACTGCACTAAGGAACATGCTCCTCTAACTGAATTAGTCTTAGAACTTGCTGGAAAGCTACGTGCTTTCCCTGATGAGCCAGCAGGGGCTATGGCTGCCATGTGCTTAGGCCTACTTCTGTTTGCCACGTGTTGCATGCTGTCTATATTTGCACTGGAGCCTGCTGAAACCATGCTCTTGTCACTCACAATCATACTTGTGTGTTTTTCTGTCACCTCATGGATTTGGCAAATATCAATAGCATTACTCAATGTTAAAATCATTGTCACGAAGCAAAACCTTTCTCCCAGCTTTACTATTAATACCACACACAAACCTGTCCTTTATTAACTCATCTTTTAAGTCACAAAACCGACACATTTTGGCTTTGTTTCTCAGGTCAGTTACATAAGCTCCAAAAGTTTCCGATGGTTTCTGATCTATTGTGTAAAACAAATGCCTCTCTAATGTAATATTTGTATGGGGTTTACACACTTTTCTGAAACTGCACTTCAAACACTCGGGGTCTTCCTTTGATTCAGCCTGTACAACAATACGATAAGTTTCTCCTTCTCCTTCATGCACTGCTGGTGCATATACAAATTAATGCTCTCTTTCTATGGCCTCTGACCCTGCTAGGTTTAGAAAAATGAATGCTTTGGTGCGTACATCTTTATCTGAGTAAACTGCTGGTATAAAAATATTGTATTCTTGCTCAAATATTCTCCAATTCTCTGCAATATTCTGATCAAATGCAAGTGGTAAGGGCTTTCAAAATCTGTCTGCCATATTAATACAAAACAGTGAAGGGTTTTGCAAATAAGCACGAAGACATACACATACACATATGCCAGAAATTTATGCCAGTATTTGTAACTTTGCCCAACAGCACAATAAGCCTCTGTGTAACTAAACTTTGTGGAATAAGTCTCTCAGACACTGTAATATTCTTGAAATTACTGTACTGCAAGAAATCACCTCATCAGTATTAGAAACATATCACATAACTGCACAATGCAAATGAACTAGGCAAGTGGATCTCAGAGTCAATAACATTTTGAAATAATTGCACTTTGTGAATAACTGTACACAGCACACTGAAATTTCCCCAAAATGGCGTTACCTTGCTAGGCAATTCTTTACAGTGCAAGAAACATTCTGTAATGGCAGCACTTTATGAATAGATGCACCCAGCAAAAAAAAATTTTTGAAATGGCTATACTTTGACTGCACTTCACAAAACAGTTGCACTTTGCACACAGATATACTCTTCAGAATACATGCACAGTAATAAGCACACACTTCAAATAACTCTAGTTGTGCCCTTAATACAATACAAAGTCGTAGTTAAGCCAAAGCAAAGCACTTTGCCAAAAAGCCGCAGTCGCCTTGCTTTATTTATGCTTAATGTGCCCTTTTTGCCCTTATTATATTCATTTTGCTCATTTAATCTCTTTTCATGACCGTTGTACTTTTCTTGTGCTCGTTTTACTCTGAGCATGCCTGTTTTGCCTTAAACACACTCATTTTGCCTTTAAACATACTCATTTTGCTTTTCTGATAATCGTTTTATCAAATATCTTTATTTTTTCCATAATAAATTTTTATTGAAATATATTTTCCAAAAACATTACAAAAATACAATAAACATCACACACATAATACACTATAACTACTACAAACCATTTATACAATATCTACATGAAATGCTTCCTATATTTAATATATTCCTAAAATCAGTATCATGCTAATATAATATTGAAGACCTTTTCCCATATTTTCGGGTTATTAATATTTTTGTTAGTTTGTTTCAGAAGTAATTTATGTGCTAGTATATCCTTTATCTTCTTCATATGTTCTGGAGTTGTAAATGCGTATATAAACTTTGGAACTCTCTTAAAATATCTTTATTTTTAACATTTCTTTTAGTCAATAAAACTTTTGTGCCTCCCGCTTGCTTAATAATCGGTGTGTGCCCTTGTACTGCTCCATTTTATCTTTTTTTTAAATAATGGTTTGTGCATATTCTCATTACCTTTGATTCGTTCCTGGCTCTTTTTCTTGCTCATTTCTCTTAGTTTACCTTCACTGTTATTCCAGCACCTCATGGCTTTGAATATCATGCTCTGGAATCCTGGTTCTGACACCATATCGCTCTCCTACTTTGGACACAATAGAAGAGTCTTCGTGGGTTCTGTTCAAACAGCTTTGTTATATACAAACACAACACAATAGAAGTTTACTGACTTTAACTCAAGTAACTTATATACAATATAACTACTACAATCATACATGCTCACTCTCTGGCTGCACTCTCAAAATGGCACTGGGAATAGCACGTGACTGGTATATATATATATGTGCATGTTTAGTCCTTAATATGCTCCTTAAAGACACAACACATACACTCTGACCTACAAGAGGGTAAGAGGTAAGTGTTAGCTACAGTTACTTTGGCAGAGTTTGTACATAATCTCTTTATGAAGGGTGCCTAGTTTTTTTGGGGGGGGGTTATTGACACTGTTGTGGATAAATAAATTGAATTTAAGACTGTCATCATTTGTCATGTTAAGTAGTTTTGTATGTGGTGTAATGTCATTCATGGTATTATTTAAGGAATACATTTTAAAGTTGTTTTCTCCTAGAAATGGGATTTGGAAAAAAAGAGAAGTCATTTATTGTTGGAGGGATTTAGTAGCAGGTGATTATCATGTAACCAGTTTTTAACAGAGTTAAAGGCTTCTTGAGTAATTTTTTGAAGATGTACAAGATTATCTGAAGTGCATATTAGGGTAGAATCATCAGTGTATTGTATGAGGGAAGCTTGCTGAGACGATTTATGTAAATTGTTAGTGAATATATTAGAGAGCAGAGGGCAAAGAATGGAGACCTGTAGCACACCAGTATTAACAGAAAGGAAGGAAGGGAGAAAAGGTGGAGAGCCATTTAACAGACTATTATCTAGCAGTTAAGTAGTTGTTAAACCATAGTTGTGTGGGTTGTGATAGCCTGAGGGAAGACAGTTGACAGAGGAGTTTTTGGTGAGAGACTAGATCAAAAGCTAAAGAGAGAGAGATTAGGAATCCAAAGGAAATGAGTTTGCCTTCATCTCTGGCTTTGTTAATAGTATCTGTGAAAGTTAATAAGGCCATGGTAGTGCTGTGGGCATGTCTAAAACTATGTTAGAGGGGGTCAGGAGCTTTCCCAGAAGGATGAGTTCAAGTAGTTGTTTGTGAATGCATTTTTCCAGAAGTTTTGACAAAGGGGATAATATGACAATAGGTCTGAAAC
This sequence comes from Protopterus annectens, assembly GCF_019279795.1. Lineage (NCBI taxonomy): Eukaryota > Metazoa > Chordata > Ceratodontiformes > Protopteridae > Protopterus > Protopterus annectens. The sequence goes on from NC_056744.1 coordinate 130,524,818, forward strand.
TGGTTATTACAGAAGAGGTTCTTCATTTATGAAGGGGGATGGTGAAGATTTTTTTTTCCATCGACAAGGAATGTATAATTCTTTGATAGATCTGTTAATTACATTAGATACAGGATAGGCAATGGAACTGGTGGCCAGCTTGAGATATTCTGCTGGAAGAACATCTGCTGAAGGAGAACAAGGTTTCGGTTTAAGATGTGGCGATTTGATTTAGGTGTTTGGGGTAGGTTTTAGGGTGAAGCATGGTGTTTGCTGTCTGAGAAAAGGGCAGATTAAAATTATTAGGTGAACAAAATTTAGTAAGGGCTTTAATTCTTTCTATAAAATGTGTGTTATACTGAGCGGCTATTTCGGATGGGAGTGCTATGTGGGGCAGTATTCAGAGTGGTGGTTGTTCCAGGGTGAAATATATTATTGTTAAGTAATGTGCTCTATAAATAGTTAGGTAGGGGTTCTATTCTCACTGCAGTCAACTGTGTGTGTATTCAGCATTCCCTACGGTGTCAATTTTAGAATGGAAGTTGGCATAATGGTTAAAGTGTTTACCTCACAAACTTAAGGTGCAGGGTTTGACTTTTAATTGGCTAGGCTTACAATGGCCCACAAGAGCAGTTAGCCTAGTACTAATCTATGAAGCTATTAATAGAACACCAGAATTTTGTCGAGTTGGAACACTGATTTACTAAGGGTTTACTGTAGTCGATTTTCTTGTCTGTGTTAATCTGTCTTTTAATATGGTTACATAATTCTTTAAAGTGTTGTATGTTTGGGGGAGATCTATGTTTTAATGATTCCTTCCAAGCTCTATCTCTTTCATACATTAAGTGCCTGCTTTAAGTGGATAACCAATGATTATTGTTATTCTTTACTTGTTTTGTTCGAGTTGGAGCCAGACTATTGAGGGTTTTCAGAAAAGTGCATTAACTTTGTGAGCAGGTTCACTGAGTGGAATATTCTTCAGGATAGACCAGTTAAAGGATCTTAGGGTTCTACTAAATTTATCAGTATTTACTAAATTAGTGAGGTTAAGGGAAGTTCTAAGTAAATACTGTTTGATATTATGGGTATGTTTCCATATACAGGGAGGTGGTCACTGAGAGAATCAGTGAGGGTGCCTCTGGAGACATAATTAGTGGATTCAGACACCAATATCCAGTCATGAACTGAGCCACTGTTTTGGGGATACTTATAACATGTGGGAGCAGAAATTAATTCAGTCATGCCAAACAGGTTGAGATTAGTTAATGGATATTTTGTGGAGATAATCTGCCAATCGAAATTAACATCACTTAGGATTATCTTTTCACCGGAAATTGCATGTGAGATGTAGTTTGTGATATTTTCCAGGTTTGCATCATTATTACCTGTAGGAGTATAGGGTACTAATACATAGTCGTTTATGGTTATTTAGTTTGCATCATCATTACCTGTAGGAGTATAGGGTACTATAATACGTAGTTGTTTATGGTTATTTAGTTTGCATCATTATTACCTGTAGGAGTATGGGGTACTATAATACGTAGTCGTTTATGGTTATTTAGTTTGCATCATTATTACCTGTAGGAGTATAGGGTACTAATACATAGTCGTTTATGGTTATTTAGTTTGCATCATTATTACCTGTAGGAGTATAGGGTACTATAATACATAGTCGTTTATGGTTATTTAGTTTGCATCATCATTACCTGTAGGAGTATAGGGTACTATAATACGTAGTTGTTTATGGTTATTTAGTTTGCATCATTATTACCTGTAGGAGTATGGGGTACTATAATACGTAGTCGTTTATGGTTATTTAGTTTGCATCATTATTACCTGTAGGAGTATAGGGTACTAATACATAGTCATTTATGGTTATTTAGTTTGCATCATTATTACCTGTAGGAGTATAGGGTACTAATACATAGTCGTTTATGGTTATTTAGTTTGCATCATCATTACCTGTAAGAGTATAGGGTACTATAATACGTAGTCGTTTATGGTTATTTAGTTTGCATCATTATTACCTGTAGGAGTATAGGGTACTATAATACATAGTCATTTATGGTTATTTAGTTTGCATCATTATTACCTGTAGGAGTATAGGGTACTATAATACGTAGTTGTTTATGGTTATTTAGTTTGCATCATCATTACCTGTAGGAGTATAGGGTACTATAATACGTAGTCGTTTATGGTTATTTAGTTTGCATCATCATTACCTGCAGGAGTATAGGGTACTAATACATAGTCGTTTATGGTTATTTAGTTTGCATCATCATTACCTGTAGGAGTATGGGGTACTATAATACGTAGTCATTTATGGTTATTTAGTTTGCATCATTATTACCTGTAGGAGTATAGGGTACTATAATACATAGTCGTTTTTGGTTATTTAGTTTAAGACTGGAGATGAGGAGTTCAGTGTTATGGAACAGGGGAACAGGTTTATTATAAGGGAGGATTTCAAGATTGTCAGGGTATAGTAAAGCTACTCCCCCACCTTTTATGAATTCTGTCTGCCCTGATGGTATTATAACTAGAGAGGGATATTTCCGAGTTAAGTATATGGAGTTTTAGCCATGTTTCAGTTATGGCAAGAATATCTGTTGTATTGCGGGAGATCCAAGCATGGAATTCTGGAATTTTATTATAGATGTTACAAGTATTTACGCAAATTAATTTAAGCTGTTTGGGTGAGTTTGATGTAGGTGGGTTGGGTTTTGATGGTTTTGGTGATGGTCGTGTAATGCACTTTTTGGAAAGAGATGGGTGGGCTGAGTAGTGAAGGGTGTTTTGCTTTGGGATGAGTTTTGGAAACCACTGGGGATTCAGTATGAGTGGAGGGGCTAGGGTTGGAGTGAATATCTCCATAGAGTGGTAATACAGAAAAAGATGGATAAGTTTGGTCAGCTTGTTTTGGTTTGAGAGTTAATTTTATTTTGGTGCAGTAGGTGTGAGGGTTTAGTAATCTAAATGTGAAGTAAAGATTGGGTGATTCGTATATACTGGAAGTGATTAGTGGTGAAGTGGGGTGATTTGAATGGTTAAAACTGAGGCAGATAGTGGGATAAATCTGTGTAAGATTGAGTGATACATGATAAGTTGTAAGGTGATAAAACAGGAAGAGTAAGGATGCACTAATATTTAAGAGAAGCATGGTATGTAGCCTTGTAGAGAGATAGGTCAGTGAACGAGGTGATAAAACACTGCAGTGACAAATATAGGAAGGGTACGACTAGATAGCTGAATGGGGTGGATGCATAAGTTGTGATCACTAGGGTCGGTTAGTTAACATAGGGTAGGAAAGAAAGTTGGAGTACATGAGCGCAGACTGATGTTTTGGAGTTACGTGTGTATTATTGTCTCCAGGGTATGTCTATATTTATGTATATGCCTTTAAAAGAGTTAGGATTTAGGTGGAATTCTGGCTTGTGAACATGTCCTATAAATTTAATGCTATGAAAGGTGGCTGGGAAATTGGGGGTGGGAAGGGAACATAATGGGAGTCTTTATCTGTTATGTTTTTAGTCGAAAAGTTTTATGGAAAAGAAACAGTAATCTAACACATGCTTTGGAAGGACAAGGGTTATCCTATTCCATCTGACTGCAGTTACAGAAGAGCTGTTTTAAAGGAGTGAAGTACTATGAAACAATATGAATCTACATATGAGTTATACTCATACAGCTACGGTTTCACAGCAAACAAACTGAGTGCAGGAAAGTTTGCAGAGAAAAGGGATAAAACGAAATGTGGCCAAGATAGCAGCAGAAAGAGTACAACCAATTACCTAAAGGAGAAAAAGGCCAGCACGTGATATTATTAATATTGTTTAAGGTTGTAAGCATGGGTTCTGTGATAGGACATTCACATTAAACATGAGGAATGACTGTGAATTATTTTGTTCTTTATTTGCGGTAAAGTTAACCAGAAAGTCAAGGAGTCTGTGTCACTAAGAGTTTATGTTTAATATAAACATTAAAGTTTCTGATCAGTAAACAAAATTGTTAATTGCAGCTTGGAAACTGTTAGTGCTTTCATTGCTAAAATAATGGTGTGAAATTTAATTATGGATTGCATGCTATTTGATTTAATTTCCCTGAGATGCTATGCATGAAGGGGTATGTTATTTCAAACTGGTGAAGACATGATTTGGGTAGAATTCAATTTCACTCGGTTGCTCTTACATGGAAGGTGGGTAGGTTATATCTGTTTAGAGTACGTACTGTGGTGGTGGTGCTGCGGTAGCATTGTCGCCTCACAGTAAGATGTTGTCCTGTTCGATTCTCAGCTAGAGTGTCTTCTGTGTGGAGACATGCGTGAATGGGCATGCCTTCATTGAAGGTTGTGCGTCAGGGCCGGCAACTCGGCACGTAAAAATCTACTGCCAATCATTACCGGACCGGAGTTCCGCTGTGGCGACCCCTAACCGGGAAAAGCCGAAAGACACAACAACAACAACTGAAGCTGTGAGTGTGATACTATAGAAGTCTGCTAAGAAAAGTGCACTCAGTCTGCAGTTAACTGGCTGGCTGTGTAAGATCTGTGCTTCAATTAAGCTAATTCTGTGCCACAGAGGTGAATTTTGTATACCCCAGAGGAAGAAAGATTTTTGTTCCCCACTCATTTGACTGAGCATGTTTTTAAAACAAAGCAGTGTGCCAACAGGTCAGTATGGAAGTTTACACTAAATGTTTTGCAGTGTGCCTGTGAAATCTAACACAGAAAATCACCTCCCAGGGACTGGGTAGTGAGTATTCTCACATTGTGCTAGACAGTATAATACCTTGGAGTGGGCTACTGGGAAAATTGTGAGCAACAGAAAACATGCACAACTTTGCTATTGTTCAAAATATGAACAGTCAGAATGCTTGTATTAGCAACTATTGAAAAAATATGTATTAAGATATCTGTAAAAAGTACTGCAGCAAAAACACTTTTAACTGAAATAAATGTTAACTATTCCGAAGTGTGAGTGCAGTGAGAAAGGAAACTAAGTGCAGTGCGACTGGGTTACAAAAGTGCATTTCAGCCTCTGGAAATATCATTGATTGTCTTTAAAGCTGCCAATCTTAAGAAGCTATGTGGTTTGTAAAACAAACGTGTTGAATGAAATCAAAAGGCTGTTGAAAGATTCACTGGGTTGATGCTCAATAATTAGCCATTCCTGCAATGTAAGCCAAGTAGGCATGGCGTTCTTATAAGAAAGGCTGGACATATGGCAGCATCTCAATGTTTTTTGAACTGGATTTCAATAATAAGTCAAAATGTTTACCATCTGATACAATAAGACCTTGGAACTAAGCTTTGTGAAGTTTCTGTGAAGTTGCTTGTAGTGAAATAATGAAAGGCAGAAAAGCATTAAAACAAGACTTGTAAAACTGTTGCTAAAAGTGGGTTAGGCATTTTTTTGAGATTAAGCCATACAATTACCAACTGTGTATATATGATAATAGTATAGAGCTGCAGCAGAATGCCTAACAGACTGAAATTGGAATGCAAGTTTACAATGAACTGTAGTAGGTGATGAAGGCCAATTAAGTTTTCTACAATAAAATAAACATGTTCTACATTATAATATTCCTGATATTTAGAAACAAAATGAGTTCCATGGTCCTGTTGTGCAATGGTGCACAGTGTCACCATGCTGGTGAGCAATGCGGAGAATCAATGTATTTCACTCCAGCACATAATTGCAAGGCAGGGTATTATGGAGAAATGAAAGCAGTTTTACATCATTCAGAATTACAAACAAAGATGATTATAAAACAAAATGTTATGAAAGAAATGATACATAAACTAGAAGGTGTACAAAATAATATGTTTGATAAGTTTGAAATTCAAAACAGAAGTCTGTTGCAAAAACATATGGATGGTTTGTGCAGATAGAGACACAAGAAGTTAAGGTAGCTGAACAAATCGGTGGCCTAAGTGCATTGAAACAAAGATTTGAGCTAGACAGAGGTCTTTTGACAAAGAAGTGTGTGGTATGAAATTAAAATGCCAAACATTGTCTCTGTGTGTGTGTGTGTGTGTGTGTGTGTGTGTGTGTGTGTGTGTGTGTGTGTGTGTGTGTGTGTGTGAGTGTTGTATGGATATATAAAAAAAAAAAAATATATATATATATATATATATATATATATATATATATATATATATATAGTTTCACTTCATATCATTGAAAACTCATTTAATCGAATTTCAAAACAGCGAGACCAAATCGTCGAAAACTCAAATCATTGAAAACTCATAACATCGAATCTCAAATCATTGAAAACTACAAAGCAACTAGAAATAACATCCCAGACACTGCTTGCATTAAATGTACCAACTCCAAGGTCGCACTACA
>NC_056744.1:130536146-130546146 GCF_019279795.1 Protopterus annectens
ATAAAAATATTGTATTCTTGCTCAGATATTCTCCAATTCTCTGCAATATTCTGATCAAATGCAAGTGGTAAGGGCTTTCAAAATCTCTCTGCCATATTAATACAAAACAGTGAAGGGTTTTGCAAATAAGCATGAAGACATACACATACACATATGCCAGAAATTTATGCCAGTATTTGTAACTTTGCCCAACAGCACAATAAGCCTCTGTGTAACTAAACTTTGTGGAATAAGTCTCTCAGACACTGTAATATTCTTGAAATTACTGTACTGCAAGAAATCACCTCATCAGTATTAGAAACATATCACATAACTGCACAATGCAAATGAACTAGGCAAGTAGATCTCAGAGTCAATAACATTTTGAAATAATTGCACTTTGTGAATAACTGTACACAGCACACTGAAATTTCCCCAAAATGGCGTTACCTTGCTAGGCAATTCTTTACAGTGCAAGAAACATTCTGTAATGGCAGCACTTTACGAATAGATGCACCCAGCAAAAGAAAATTTTTGAAATGGCTATACTTTGACTGCACTTCACAAAACAGTTGCACTTTGCACACAGGTATACTCTTCAGAATACATGCACAGTAATAAGCACACACTTCAAATAACTCTAGTTGTGCCCTTAATACAATACAAAGTCGTAGTTAAGCCAAAGCAAAGCACTTTGCCAAAAAGCCGCAGTCGCCTTGCTTTATTTACGCTTAATGTGCCCTTTTTGCCCTTATTATATTCATTTTGCTCATTTAATCTCTTTTCATGACCGTTGTACTTTTCTTGTGCTCGTTTTACTCTGAGCATGCCTGTTTTGCCTTAAACACACTCATTTTGCCTTTAAACATACTCATTTTGCTTTTCTCATAATCATTTTATCAAATATCTTTATTTTTAACATTTCTTTTAGTCAATAAAACTTTTGTGCCTCCCGCTTGCTTAATAATCGGTGTGTGCCCTTGTACTGCTCCATTTTATCTTTTTTTTAAATAATGGTTTGTGCATATTCTCATTACCTTTGATTCGTTCCTGGCTCTTTTTCTTGCTCATTTCTCTTAGTTTACCTTCACTGTCATTCCAGCACCTCATGGCTTTGAATATCATTCTCTGGAATCCCGGTTCTGACACCATATCGCTCTCCTACTTTGGACACAATAGAAGAGTCTTCGTGGGTTCTGTTCAAACAGCTTTGTTATATACAAACACAACACAATAGAAGTTTACTGACTTTAACTCAAGTAACTTATATACAATATAATTCAGCAGAACGGCAGTTCTAAAACTCCAATAAACAAACAAAAAGAATGCCTTGGACCACGGTCTTCTCCTCTATAGTATCAAACACCAAAATCACAGAGCGCCAGTGAAATTAACGCTTTTATTCACCAATAAAAAATAAAATACATGCGTTTTCGTCCTACATATGTAGGTTGTTTGTTTATATACAATATAACTACTACAATCATACATGCTCACTCTCTGGCTGCACTCTCAAAATGGCACTAGGAAAAGCACGTGACTGGTATATATATATGTGCATGTTTAGTCCTTAATATGCTCCTTAAAGACACAACACATACACTCTGACCTACAAGAGGGTAAGAGGTAAGTGTTAGCTACAGTTACTTTGGCAGAGTTTGTACATAATCTCTTTATGAAGGGTGCCTAGTTTTTTTTGGGGGGGGGGGTTATTGACACTGTTGTGGATAAATAAATTGAATTTAAGACTGTCATCATTTGTCGTGTTAAGTAGTTTTGTATGTGGTGTAATGTCATTCATGGTATTATTTAAGGAATACATTTTAAAGTTGTTTTCTCCTAGAAATGGGATTTGGAAAAAAGAGAAGTCATTTGTTGTTGGAGGGATTTAGTAGCAGGTGATTATCATGTAACCAGTTTTTAACAGAGTTAAAGGCTTCTTGAGTAATTTTTTGAAGATGTACAAGATTATCTGAAGTGCATATTAGGATAGAATCATCAGTGTATTGTATGAGGGAAGCTTGCTGAGACAATTTATGTAAATTGTTAGTGAATATATTAGAGAGCAGAGGGCAAAGAATGGAGACCTGTAGCACACCAGTATTAACAGAAAGGAAGGAAGGGAGAAAAGGTGGAGAGCCATTTAACAGACTATTATCTAGCAGTTAAGTAGTTGTTAAACCATAGTTGTGTGGGTTGTGATAGCCTGAGGGAAGACAGTTGACAGAGGAGTTTTTGGTGAGAGACTAGATCAAAAGCTAAAGAGAGAGAGAATAGGAATCCAAAGGAAATGAGTTTGCCTTCACCTCTGGCTTTGTTAATAGTATCTGTGAAAGTTAATAAGGCCATGGTAGTGCTGTGGGCATGTCTAAAACAATGTTATAGGGGGTCAGGAGCTTTCCCAGAAGGATGAGTTCAAGTAGTTGTTTGTGAATGCATTTTTCCAGAAGTTTTGACAAAGGGGATAATATGACAATAGGTCTGAAACTGGTTATTACAGAAGAGGTTCTTCATTTATGAAGGGGGATGGTGAAGATTTTTTTTTCCATCGACAAGGAATGTATAATTCTTTGATAGATCTGTTAATTACATTAGATACAGGATAGGCAATGGAACTGGTGGCCAGCTTGAGATATTCTGCTGGAAGAACATCTGCTGAAGGAGAACAAGGTTTCAGTTTAAGATGTGGCGATTTGATTTAGGTGTTTGGGATAGGTTTTAGGGTGAAGCATGGTGTTTGCTGTCTGAGAAAAGGGCAGATTAAAATTATTAGGTGAACAAAATTTAGTAAGGGCTTTAATTCTTTCTATAAAATGTGTGTTATACTGAGCGGCTATTTCGGATGGGAGTGCTATGTGGGGCAGTATTCAGAGTGGTGGTTGTTCCAGGGTGAAATATATTATTGTTAAGTAATGTGCTCTATAAATAGTTAGGTAGGGGTTCTATTCTCACTGCAGTCAACTGTGTGTGTATTCAGCATTCCCTACGGTGTCAATTTTAGAATGGAAGTTGGCATAATGGTTAAAGTGTTTACCTCACAAACTTAAGGTGCAGGGATTGACTTTTAATTGGCTAGGCTTACAATGGCCCACAAGAGCAGTTAGCCTAGTACTAATCTATGAAGCTATTAATAGAACACCAGAATTTTGTCGAGTTGGAACACTGATTTACTAAGGGTTTACTGTAGTCGATTTTCTTGTCTGTGTTAATCTGTCTTTTAATATGGTTACATAATTCTTTAAAGTGTTGTATGTTTGGGGGAGATCTATGTTTTAATGATTCCTTCCAAGCTCTATCTCTTTCATACATTAAGTGCCTGCTTTAAGTGGATAACCAATGATTATTGTTATTCTTTACTTGTTTTGTTCGAGTTGGAGCCAGACTATTGAGGGTTTTCAGAAAAGTGCATTAACTTTGTGAGCAGGTTCACTGAGTGGAATATTCTTCAGGATAGACCAGTTAAAGGATCTTAGGGTTCTACTAAATTTATCAGTATTTACTAAATTAGTGAGGTTAAGGGAAGTTCTAAGTAAATACTGTTTGATATTATGGGTATGTTTCCATATACAGGGAGGTGGTCACTGAGAGAATCAGTGAGGGTGCCTCTGGAGACATAATTAGTGGATTCAGACACCAATATCCAGTCATGAACTGAGCCACTGTTTTGGGGATACTTATAACATGTGGGAGCAGAAATTAATTAAGTCATGCCTAACAGGTTGAGATTAGTTAATGGATATTTTGTGGAGATAATCTGCCAATCGAAATTAACATCACTTAGGATTATCTTTTCACCGGAAATTGCATGTGAGATGTAGTTTGTGATATTTTCCAGGTTTGCATCATTATTACCTGTAGGAGCATAGGGTACTAATACATAGTCACTAAGACAGGAAAAACAAAAAGTCCCCAGGAATAGCCACGGACCACCAAGTTCCTTTGTATAACACAGCTTTAATGTAGCAATAAAAACACAAATAGTGCCAAATCCTGGTTAAGCGCTTTCACGTATCTCCATATGCTTCATCAGAACAAATATAAAATCTTAATGGCACAGTTAAATACTTAAAAACCCGCCAAAACCATACACTAATTGATTAATTATACAACATTATTTAAAGGGAAAACTATACAATTCAAACATTTAGGTTCTGAATGTGTGCAAATGAAATAAATAGATAGATGCTCATCCAGCATGAAAATACTAAAAACAAACTGTAGTAATTCTAAAAATATGTACATTTGATACCAGTTAACATATAAATATATTATTTTTAAATAAATAAATTAATAAATAAATGAATAAATAAGAACTTTGAGGGTGAAAAATATTGTAAGTACACACTCAAACAACTGTACATGAAATTAAGCTAAAATCCAATGTTAAAAACTTTTTAATATTTGACAAGTGGTTTGGTCGAAATCACGAAATCCGTGGCTATTCCTGGGGACTTTTTGTTTTTCCTGTCTTAGTGGTTGTTGAACTCCTGGATTATCACTAATACATAGTCGTTTATGGTTATTTAGTTTGCATCATCATTACCTGTAGGAGTATAGGGTACTATAATACATAGTTGTTTATGGTTATTTAGTTTGCATCATTATTACCTGTAGGAGTATGGGGTACTATAATACGTAGTCGTTTATGGTTATTTAGTTTGCATCATTATTACCTGTAGGAGTATAGGGTACTAATACATAGTCGTTTATGGTTATTTAGTTTGCATCATTATTGCCTGTAGGAGTATAGGGTACTAATACGTAGTTGTTTATGGTTATTTAGTTTGCATCATTATTACCTGTAGGAGTATGGGGTACTATAATACATAGTCGTTTATGGTTATTTAGTTTGCATCATTATTACCTGTAGGAGTATAGGGTACTAATACATAGTCGTTTATGGTTATTTAGTTTGCATCATTATTACCTGTAGGAGTATGGGGTACTATAATACGTAGTCGTTTATGGTTATTTAGTTTGCATCATTATTACCTGTAGGAGTATAGGGTACTAATACATAGTCGTTTATGGTTATTTAGTTTGCATCATCATTACCTGTAAGAGTATAGGGTACTGTAATACGTAGTCGTTTATGGTTATTTAGTTTGCATCATCATTACCTGTAGGAGTATAGGGTACTATAATACATAGTCATTTATGGTTATTTAGTTTGCATCATTATTACCTGTAGGAGTATAGGGTACTATAATACGTAGTTGTTTATGGTTATTTAGTTTGCATCATCATTACCTGTAGGAGTATAGGGTACTATAATACGTAGTCGTTTATGGTTATTTAGTTTGCATCATCATTACCTGCAGGAGTATAGGGTACTAATACATAGTCGTTTATGGTTATTTAGTTTGCATCATCATTACCTGTAGGAGTATGGGGTACTATAATACGTAGTTGTTTATGGTTATTTAGTTTGCATCATCATTACCTGCAGGAGTATAGGGTACTAATACATAGTCGTTTATGGTTATTTAGTTTGCATCATCATTACCTGTAGGAGTATGGGGTACTATAATACGTAGTCGTTTATGGTTATTTAGTTTGCATCATTATTACCTGTAGGAGTATAGGGTACTATAATACGTAGTCGTTTTTGGTTATTTAGTTTAAGACTGGAGATGAGGAGTTCAGTGTTATGGAACAGGGGAACAGGTTTATTATAAGGGAGGATTTCAAGATTGTCAGGGTATAGTAAAGCTACTCCCCCACCTTTTATGAATTCTGTCTGCCCTGATGGTATTATAACTAGAGAGGGATATTTCCGAGTTAAGTATATGGAGTTTTAGCCATGTTTCAGTTATGGCAAGAATATCTGTTGTATTGCGGGAGATCCAAGCATGGAATTCTGGAATTTTATTATAGATGTTACAAGTATTTACGCAAATTAATTTAAGCTGTTTGGGTGAGTTTGATGTAGGTGGGTTGGGTTTTGATGGTTTTGGTGATGGTCGTGTAATGCACTTTTTGGAAAGAGATGGGTGGGCTGAGTAGTGAAGGGTGTTTTGCTTTGGGATGAGTTTTGGAAACCACTGGGGATTCAGTATGAGTGGAGGGGCTAGGGTTGGAGTGAATATCTCCATAGAGTGGTAATACAGAAAAAGATGGATAAGTTTGGTCAGCTTGTTTTGGTTTGAGAGTTAATTTTATTTTGGTGCAGTAGGTGTGAGGGTTTAGTAATCTAAATGTGAAGTAAAGATTGGGTGATTCGTATATACTGGAAGTGATTAGTGGTGAAGTGGGGTGATTTGAATGGTTAAAACTGAGGCAGATAGTGGGATAAATCTGTGTAAGATTGAGTGATACATGATAAGTTGTAAGGTGATAAAACAGGAAGAGTAAGGATGCACTAATATTTAAGAGAAGCATGGTATGTAGCCTTGTAGAGAGATAGGTCAGTGAACGAGGTGATAAAACACTGCAGTGACAAATATAGGAAGGGTACGACTAGATAGCTGAATGGGGTGGATGCATAAGTTGTGATCACTAGGGTCGGTTAGTTAACATAGGGTAGGAAAGAAAGTTGGAGTACATGAGCGCAGACTGATGTTTTGGAGTTACGTGTGTATTATTGTCTCCAGGGTATGTCTATATTTATGTATATGCCTTTAAAAGAGTTAGGATTTAGGTGGAATTCTGGCTTGTGAACATGTCCTATAAATTTAATGCTATGAAAGGTGGGTGGGAAATTGGGGGTGGGAAGGGAGCATAATGGGAGTCTTTATCTGTTATGTTTTTAGTCGAAAAGTTTTATGGAAAAGAAACAGTAATCTAACACATGCTTTGGAAGGACAAGGGTTATCCTATTCCATCTGACTGCAGTTACAGAAGAGCTGTTTTAAAGGAGTGAAGTACTATGAAACAATATGAATCTACATATGAGTTATACTCATACAGCTACGGTTTCACAGCAAACAAACTGAGTGCAGGAAAGTTTGCAGAGAAAAGGGATAAAACGAAATGTGGCCAAGATAGCAGCAGAAAGAGTACAACCAATTACCTAAAGGAGAAAAAGGCCAGCACGTGATATTATTAATATTGTTTAAGGTTGTAAGCATGGGTTCTGTGATAGGACATTCACATTAAACATGAGGAATGACTGTGAATTATTTTGTTCTTTATTTGCGGTAAAGTTAACCAGAAAGTCAAGGAGTCTGTGTCACTAAGAGTTTATGTTTAATATAAACATTAAAGTTTCTGATCAGTAAACAAAATTGTTAATTGCAGCTTGGAAACTGTTAGTGCTTTCATTGCTAAAATAATGGTGTGAAATTTAATTATGGATTGCATGCTATTTGATTTAATTTCCCTGAGATGCTATGCAAGAAGGGGTATGTTATTTCAAACTGGTGAAGACATGATTTGGGTAGAATTCAATTTCACTCGGTTGCTCTTACATGGAAGGTGGGTAGGTTATATCTGTTTAGAGTACGTACTGTGGTGGTGGTGCTGCGGTAGCATTGTCGCCTCACAGTAAGATGTTGTCCTGTTCGATTCTCAGCTAGAGTGTCTTCTGTGTGGAGACATGCGTGAATGGGCATGCCTTCATTGAAGGTTGTGCGTCAGGGCCGGCAACTCGGCACGTAAAAATCTACTGCCAATCATTACCGGACCGGAGTTCCGCTGTGGCGACCCCTAACCGGGAAAAGCCGAAAGACACAACAACAACAACTGAAGCTGTGAGTGTGATACTATAGAAGTCTGCTAAGAAAAGTGCACTCAGTCTGCAGTTAACTGGCTGGCTGTGTAAGATCTGTGCTTCAATTAAGCTAATTCTGTGCCACAGAGGTGAATTTTGTATACCCTAGAGGAAGAAAAATTTTTGTTCCCCACTCATTTGACTGAGCATGTTTTTAAAACAAAGCAGTGTGCCAACAGGTCAGTATGGAAGTTTACACTAAATGTTTTGCAGTGTGCCTGTGAAATCTAACACAGAAAATCACCTCCCAGGGACTGGGTAGTGAGTATTCTCACATTGTGCTAGACAGTATAATACCTTGGAGTGGGCTACTGGGAAAATTGCGAGCAACAGAAAACATGCACAACTTTGCTATTGTTCAAAATATGAACAGTCAGAATGCTTGTATTAGCAACTATTGAAAAAATATGTATTAAGATATCTGTAAAAAGTACTGCAGCAAAAACACTTTTAACTGAAATAAATGTTAACTATTCCGAAGTGTGAGTGCAGTGAGAAAGGAAACTAAGTGCAGTGCGACTGGGTTACAAAAGTGCATTTCAGCCTCTGGAAATATCATTGATTGTCTTTAAAGCTGCCAATCTTAAGAAGCTATGTGGTTTGTAAAACAAACGTGTTGAATGAAATCAAAAGGCTGTTGAAAGATTCACTGGGTTGATGCTCAATAATTAGCCATTCCTGCAATGTAAGCCAAGTAGGCATGGCGTTCTTATAAGAAAGGCTGGACATATGGCAGCATCTCAATGTTTTTTGAACTGGATTTCAATAATAAGTCAAAATGTTTACCATCTGATACAATAAGACCTTGGAACTAAGCTTTGTGAAGTTTCTGTGAAGTTGCTTGTAGTGAAATGATGAAAAGCAGAAAAGCATTAAAACAAGACTTGTAAAACTGTTGCTAAAAGTGGGTTAGGCATTTTTTTGAGATTAAGCCATACAATTACCAACTGTGTATATATGATAATAGTATAGAGCTGCAGCAGAATGCCTAACAGACTGAAATTGGAATGCAAGTTTACAATGAACTGTAATAGGTGATGAAGGCCAATTAAGTTTTCTACAATAAAATAAACATGTTCTAGATTATAATATTCCTGATATTTAGAAACAAAATGAGTTCCATGGTCCTGTTGTGCAATGGTGCACAGTGTCACCATGCTGGTGAGCAATGCGGAGAATCAATGTATTTCACTCCAGCACATAATTGCAAGGCAGGGTATTATGGAGAAATGAAAGCAGTTTTACATCATTCAGAATTACAAACAAAGATGATTATAAAACAAAATGTTATGAAAGAAATGATACATAAACTAGAAGGTGTACAAAATAATATGTTTGATAAGTTTGAAATTCAAAACAGAAGTCTGTTGCAAAAACATATGGATGGTTTGTGTAGATAGAGACACAAGAAGTTAAGGTAGCTGAACAAATCGGTGGCCTAAGTGCATTGAAACAAAGATTTGAGCTAGACAAACAGAGGTCTTTTGACAAAGAAGTGTGTGGTATGAAATTAAAATGCCAAACATTGTCTCTGTGTGTGTGTGTGTGTGTGTGTGTGTGTGTGTGTTGTATGGATATATAAAAAAAAAAAAATATATATATATATATATATATATATATATATATATATATATATATATATAGTTTCACTTCATATAATTGAAAACTCATTTAATCGAATTTCAAAACAGCGAGACCAAATCGTCGAAAACTCAAATCATTGAAAACTCATAACATCGAATCTCAAATCATTGAAAACTACAAAGCAACTAGAAATAACATCCCAGACACTGCTTGCATTAAATGTACCAACTCCAAGGTCGCACTACACTGGGGTTAGAAAATTACCTTTTTCCCCCACTGTAGTGCAACCTTGGAGTTGGTATATTTCATTTTCAGGGTCTGTGGGGGGTGGAACCCCCCACTTGGGGGGTGCAGGGGGCTTGCCCCACTGCATAAACATAGTAAACAGTGTCTGAGATGTTATTTCTAGTTGCTTTATAGTTTTCAATGCTTTGAGATTCGATGTTATGAGTTTTTGACGATTTGAGTTTTCGACGATTTGGTCTTGCTGTTTTGACATTTGATGAAATGAGCTTTCGACGATATGAAGTGAAACTATATATATATATATATATATATATATATATATATATGGGTCCTGGTCTTATGATCAAAAGTACGTTTCATCAAACATGATCAAACTCACTTTCGCGAAAGTGCTTTTTGTCAAAAATGCACTTCGCTGAAATGTAACTAAGCAAACAGTTGTTTGCATGTAGATTTAGTTGTACATCAATTGTACTGTTG
>NC_056744.1:130551146-130591146 GCF_019279795.1 Protopterus annectens
ATGCTGAATATTTAATCTTTTCTGTATGTCAGGCCAAACTGACTAACTGACTTCCCTAACTGTATCTGAAGTATATATTAATAATACCAAAACCCTGTAATGCTTTACACGCCTCCTTAGCCTTGGCTACCTTGGTTTTCAAAACTGGTCTTGCATGTGCCTCTTTATCTAGCATTCCATTGCTATGTACAGCTTTCTCTTGAGAAAGGAACATTTTAGAACTGACAAAATTGTATCTTTAACAACACCAAAGTCCAAAAACTGGAATTAATTCTAAGGTCCTTCATGTCATTACTGAGTAATTTCTAAACTTACAAAAACTATGATTTCTAAATATTACTTGTAAAATCTAACAGCCAAATGAACGTATTTATATGTACAATGAGAAAGAGTATTTAAGAAAGTTTTACTGTGTAATAATTATTTGCTAGGTGATGGAATAAACAGCTGGTGACTAAATAATTGCTAAAACATACATATGTATCGTTAGATTTTTTTTTTATATACATATATGTATATGTTTTTTTAGTTTTGCCATGGGAGGATCTGATTTGCTGTGACAGTCTGACATTTTGTAAGCCCTGCACTCAGTCTATGGTCCAGTCTTAAGAACTCTGTTTGCTCCATATTCAGGGTCAACAGCCTTCCCCAAGATTAGAAACTGCCTGCAGGAGGAGACCAGGCTGGAGAACCACCACTGCTGTTCACAAGGGTTAGAACTTAACCTCAGTTCATAGGTTCATAGGAGGTTACTATGCTAATGGCCACTGGGCTTTTACAAGCCTAGCCATGCTATATCCATCTTCCCTAACTGACCTTGGTTAGATGGTCATTATTCTCACTCTATGATCTGCACTGACTGTCCCTGTCCATGTGGGACATAGGAGCCACCCCTGAAGTGAATTTATGGTCTCCCATCCAATTGTCTAGGTTGCACTTGAATAGGGTAATTGAGAATCTCTGTTTCATGTGAACTGGCAGTTTATTCCAGAGGAGCAGCAATCTCTGGGAGATATATATGTCTCTCCAGCATGTTCTGTTAATGTCACAGGCTAGGTTGGGATCCCTGGAGTGAGTGACTCGTGTCCCATTTGATTTGTAGATGTGTAGCATTTCCATTAGGGCAGGGTCAGAAACTGCACTGTAGGCCAGGTACAAGTCACCTCTCAGCAGCCTGTAGGATAGTGAGTACAGTGACAGGGCTTTCAGTCTTTCCATGTAGGTCATGTTTTGGAGGCCCTGTCTCTGTGGTCTCTCCAGCTGCTGCACATTTCTAATGAGGTACATGCAAAAGGGAGCATTGTACACTATTAGAGATCTGATGAGGGTCGAGTACAGAGGTGTTATAATATTCTTATTCTTGGATGCAATGCCCTTACTTATGAGATGTGCAATTTAGAAGGCTTTACTTGCCACTGTGGACACATGGTGATTGAAGTTTAGATTGCTATCAACCCGTGTTCCCAAATTTCGCACCACTAAGTTTGAGCTTATGGAGGTGCTGTCAATATTCTAATTGCAGGGACATCCTCTTCACCAAAAGGGATAATACTGCACTTTTTTTGCATTTAGCTTTAGTCTGTGGCTTTGGCATCAATCATTTGTCTGTGTTAGCCCCTTTTGTAATATGTTAACATCATTTGGGGACTCAGTGATTGCACCCAGTTTCCAATCATCAGTGAGCTTGGTAAGCCACAGGTCATAAACGTTTGCCTTAACTTCCTAGAAATAGATTCCTAACAGTAGAGGGCCAGGCACAGATCTTTGTGGTATGCCACTGGTAACTGGTCTACTGGTAAAGGTGAAATCCCCAACTTTGACAGTATGTGTTCTGTTGGTGAGCCATTTGTCTACCCATCTAGTGATGTATGGGTTAACTCCAGCTGGGAGAGTTTCTCAATGATAGCTGAGTGGGAGATTGAGTCAAAAGTCTTTGCTAAGTCAAGATAGGCAGTATGTACTGATTTGCCTTCATCCAGGTCTTTTGTGACATTCTCGAAGAAGTCCACTAGGTTCAGTAAGCATGATCTACCCTTAACAAAGCCAAATTGGGTCAGGTCAAGAGTTTGAAGGTCACCTATGTCCTTGTTGATAAGGTCCATGATGGTTCTTTCCATGGCCTTGCAAGATAAGGCTGGTTAGGCTTATGAGTCCATAGTTCCCATGGTCAATTGATGGACCCCCTTTGTGCAAGGGGGTTACTGTTGCTTTTCTCCACTCTGCTGGAACAAAGCCAGGCTAAGGTTACTAAAGTACCATGTGGTTCCTCTAGGTCTTGTTTTAGATTGTTTAGTAAGCAGTCTGGGATATTACCTGGTCCCACAGAGGGCATATTTTTGGCATTAGAGAATGCAGATATGTCCTGCTCTTTGGAGATACTAGGTAGAGGACTGGTGTCAAGTATGCTTTGGGGTATGACTCGTGGGGACAGGGGGTGAATTTTACACCAACTCTGTCAGCTAGCAGGTTGGCAATTTACTCAGGTCCAGTGTGAGAGGTACTATCCACTATACATTCGGCACATAGTTGGGCATTGCCTTTCAGATTTCAGACATAGCCAAAGAATGCCTTACGATTATCCTTAGCTAGGGATGCTAATTTAGCTTTGTAACTAGCTTTAGAGGAGATACTGCAGTGGTGGTGCTGTGGTAGCGTTGTCGCCTCACAATTAGACGTTGCCCATTCGTTTCTCAGTTAGAGCGTCTTCTGTGTGGCGACATGCGTGAACGGGCGTTCCTTCATTGAAGGTAGATACTGCGGTGGTGGTGCTGCGGTAGCGTTGACGCCTCACAGTTAGATGTTGCCCATTCGATTCTCAGTTAGAGCGTCTTCTGTGTGGCGACATGCGTGAATGGGTGTTCCTTCGTTGAAGGTTGTGCATTAGGCCCGGCAAGCCAGCACATAAAACTCTACTGCCAATCATTAGTGGACCGGAGTTCCGCTGTGGTGACCCCTAACCGGGAAAAGCCGAAAGACACAAACAAACTAGCTTTAGAGGACTTTACAAGATATCTGATTTGCTTGTTCAAGCTGTGGAGGGTATTCTTCTGCTGAGTAAGTTCTCTCTTGTTCTTAGACATCAGTTTTTTTCTTTTTGTTATATAACCTGTTTATACTTGAGGTCTACCAAGAGTGGCCTGTTTTTCTCAGGAGAACTTGGTTTTGATACGGTCAGGTACACCCAAGTATATATAGTTGTTTAGGTGGTTAAACAAGGCATTTGTGTACTCCTCTGCATAGAAGTCACTGTTGGCTGTATTAGCAGGGGATTTTAAACTATCTTATTCCATCGCCTTGAAGGCTATAGTTTGCTTTGGAGAAAATATTTCAGTTTTTTGCTCCTGAAAAGTTGGCAGGTCTGACTGTTTCTTCAAATGAGACAGATTTATGGTCTGACCTTACCAGGGAGGGCAACACAAAGGGGCTAGTGCAGTGACCAGCTATGTTGGTGAGTACTAAGTCTAGGACATTTGAGCCCCTTATGGTGGTGCAGACTAGTTGTTCCAGTGCATTTGTATTGACAAAGTCCAGGAACCTCAGGGTGAGCATGTTTGTGCTTGTGTATGTTCCTCAGTTGATGGAAGGATAGTTGAAATTTCCCATTACCAAAGTGCTTGGCTGTACAGTGAGTGACTCTTGTAAGTCCAGGTAGGTGGTTTGCTTCTCTTGGTTTGTGGTGGGGGACCAATGATGTGGTAGGGTGTTTTGCCTATAGTTAGTTGGACCTGAAGTAGCTCAAGACAGTCATACTGTTTAACCAGTCTTGAGGTGTATTTGGCTGTAATGAAGATGTATAGACCTCCATCTTTGGTTGTTTCACATTCGTTTTGGGGTCTGAATATGTGGAAGCCATTGTAGTCTTGCACAGCTGGGGTGCTCTCTGCAGCCTTAAACCATGTCTCAGTGACTGCACAGATATCAGCATCTTCCAAGGTGAGAAGTGCTTCCAGAAATCATTTTCCTGTTTAGTCTCCTAGCAATAAGCAGCATAACCTTGAGTTTGTCTCAAGTGGATTTTTTTTACATTGGAAATGTTGTTGTTTTGACATTGCCTTAAAAAGGTACTATGGGGAAGGCAAGCAACTTTGCCAGTATCCAAAAGCCTAGAGGCGACAGTTATTGCCATAAATTTCCCTGTACCTGCTCACAAGCATCAGGGGTGGCATGCAGTGGCCACAGAGATGTATATCTGTACCTCCATGTGTAATACAGTCAGATATCCCTCCAACCTTCATGACAAGTACTCCCATGTGATCCAAGGTGATCGGGGGGATTCTACCACATGAGGTGTACCTATGTATGTGATCCCCCATACTTCCTCCTTATTCCTTTCCCCTCTCTCCCACACCAACTACAGCAGACACCCAAGCTACTACTCAAACTAAGGTCACCTGCATCATGGTCAGGACTTTATCCCTATATGGCAATGGAGCTGACACATATCTATACGTTACAGCTTCATAGCAGTTATCATCACCAGTCTTATTAAAGGAGGAGGGACAGGTGACTCCTGGCACCTAGCACTGAAAATATTTTGTTCTTCTCCCCTTTCCTCACCCACTCCATTGTAGCCGGCTTGACTGAAGTGTCTATTGGCCATTCACATGATTTGCAAACCTGCTTTCACCCCATTCTGTTCACAGCTTTCTAAATGCTTAAAGCCAAGAGTAAATACAGGTTTTTGCTATGACTTGCTTTAACACCAATAGTTCATGATTCATTTTGTCATATGCATTGTACTAATTTTATCCATCTGGTTTCTGTTTCTTCTGCCTGTAGTGTTTGCCTACCTTGGGGGTGGGACTATATCTATAATGCATCATGGCTGCAAAATATACCTGTTTTGTCAACATCCTGTTCAACCCTCCCAGTAGATTTATGTCCTTCTTGAGGAGTGGCTTGCAGAAATGGATGCAAAAAAACTAATTTCAAGTGAGGTCTGTTTATTGATCAGCACTAAATCCCCATGGTTATGAAAGAGAACCTGCTAGAAATTATTCCCAAGACCTGTTAATATTGAGTGCTCAATTAAGTGACAGGAATGGTTCACATTATTCAAGAACACTTTATCACTTCCTGTTGTCTTTAACCACTAGTTAGCCCAACTGTGAATGGTAACAGGGTTGGTGGTATGATTTTACTTTTGATATTCTGGCCTGCTACCATTTTTAGCTTGACACAAGTGATGAAAATGGTGTATCTTCCCCCCAAAAATGTGAGATCAGCAGTGAACAAATTGCAGAGGAGATTGTTCTAACAGAATCCTTGAGTTAGCTGGAAAAAAAATATGAATACGTTACATGGGTCATCTGTTACATAGTTATATTGGTATGAACATTTGGTCATAATCAGTCTTTGCAATACGCTAAACAACTACAAGCTCACTGAGTACCAATTATGCTGCTAATTAGTTTACTGTGTGGGCAGTTTCAATAACTTTGCTTGTATCTAAGTATATAGCTTTGAAAGCAAGCATAGAATACTGGCTATACTGATTTTTTCAGTGGTCCTCCTGTTGCAACTTATTAAGGCAAATTCTCCTTTTCGCAAATTCATTCTAGTGAAAGGAGTGTAGATAATACGTGTTCAAAGAATCAGTGAGCGTTCAGGATGAGAACTCATAACATGTACAACAAATGAAAAAAAGAAGTTATGTACCTACCATAGCATTCCATGTGAGTTGTCCATCTCTCCTTCATTCTTTACTGATGGGTTCGGAACTGATCCTCAGTTCCGACTCGGCCATTTACTAAAGCTCAAGGTCTTCAGCTAGCTCGTGGCTCACTTCCTATCCCATGATGATGCAGGGCATTCCCCAGATCTTGTTTGCTGATACAGAAATACTAGAATGCAATCAAATATACTTGTATAGAGAAAGAGGAAATAAGGGAACTTATTGTAAGCTGATAGGCTAAGAGAAAAGGCTCAAAGTCAACGAGGTGCCAATTATGACCTCTTGTTCCTCCAGACTTAAGAATGAAGATAAAATAGATAAAATAAAATAGGATGTAGTCTCCAATAACACCACTACCAATTATATACAGTTAATATTAACCGACATTATTCACCCATTAATGTTATAATGTGATGTCATCTCCAATAACACCACTACCAATTATATTCAGTTTATTATTAACCGACATCATTCACCCATTAATGTTAAAATGGGATGTAGTCTCCAATAACACCACTACGAATTATATTCAGTTTATTATTAACCGACATTATTCACCCATTAATGTTAAAATGGGATGTAGTCTCCAATAACACCACTACCAATTATATTCAGTTTATTACTAACAGACATTATTCACCCATTAATGTTAAAATGGGATGTGGTCTCCAATAACACCACTATCAATTATATTCAGTTTATTATTAACCGACATTATTCACCCATTAATGTTAAAATGTGATGTTGTCTCCAATAACACCGCTACCAATTATATTCAGTTTATTATTAACCGACATTATTCACCCATTAATGTTAAAATGGGATGTAGTCTCCAATAACACCACTACCAATTATATTCAGTTTATTATTAACTAACATTATTCACTCATTAATGTTAAAATGGGATGTAGTCGCCAATATCACCACTACCAATTATATTCAGTTTATTATTAACCGACATTATTCACCCATTAATGTTAAAATGTGATGTCGTCTCCAATAACACCACTACCGATTATATTCAGTTTATTATTAACCAACATTATTCACCCATTAATGTTAAAATGGGATATAGTCTCCAATAACACCACTAACAATTATATTGAGTTTAATATTAACCGACATTATTCACCCATTAATGTTAAAATGGGATGTAGTCTCCAATAACACCATTAGCAGTTATATTCAGTTTATTATTAACCGACATTATTCACCCATTAATGTTAAAAATGGGATGTAGTCTCCAATAACATCACTACCAATTATACTCAGTTTATTATTAGCCAAAATTATTCACCCATTAATGTTAAAAATGGAATGTAGTCTTCAATAACACCACCACCAATTATATTCAGTTTATTATTAACCGACATTATTCACCCATTAATATTAAAAATGGGATGTAATCTCCAATAACACCACATAATAAATGTTACTGCTTATTATCAAAAAAAATTTAAACAGCTCCCTCGTTATTGGCTCATGCCAAATTCCTACTTGCCTCACTCACTTATGAAGTAGTGCATGGCAGTTATTACCCCCTGTAAATAATCTCCTGCCATGTAGCTTTATATCTTTTCCCTTAGAAACTCTGATAATACTTTCTTGACCAGGCTTCCTTACTAACAAGTTTGCATTAGATAGCTGGAACATTCCTTCAAGATTCCAGAGAAAGCTCAAATTTACATACTTTTCATAAATAATTCAAAACCTACCGCTAACAAACTTATCAATTCCACTGCTATACTACCCCAGCATAAGACCACCTATTAACACCACTTTACCAAACAACCTGAACCCAATTAAAAAAAAAAGAAACGCAGTTCGGTATCTCCATCAATTGATTATATTTTGTGTATATGTATATGCTGTCTAAGCACCTCATCCATCACTTCCTACATTGTATATTTTTTAATAAGGTTGCAGTAACATACAATTCTGCTAGGGTCTTTTCTCCTAACTGGTAATGCTTCTAGTCTTTCTCTACCTTTCTACTTTCTTAATTAAGTAGTTTATCTCTGTTACTCCTACTCATAAATTACAGTTCCATTCATGCTTTGGAATAGTTGTGAATGCATATGTATTCTTTTGACTAATAGAGTGAATTTCATTTCACATTTTTTTTTTTTTACTTTGCATAAAATTTACAAATTGGTTTGACTCATATATACCTTGTCAGTCATTGGATTTTGCCTAGATCACCCAGGTCATTTTTGAAAAAAGCTCCTTTGGGACAGTGTATTTATGCAGTTAACAAATGTTTAGTGAGTGAATTAATGAACACATTATTTAATTCATACATTCATTCACTAATTATCCAAGTGCTGACCATTGTTAGTATGTGACATGAAAGTTTACATGACTCCCTTATGTTCCTGCAATATCTTTTAAAGTGTAGAGCTGCATAAAACTCTTTTTTTTCAAGGGACAATTCTCCATTTGCATTTAAATTAAAAGCAAAAAAGAATAGTGAACAGATACCATGATATCAGCCAGGCAACTGAAACCATAGCAAATTTCACTTTAGGAATTTGAAATCAGCCAAGATATATGAAAGATATAAATGCTTATGGGAAATCTCCTTAATGGAAAAGGAGAGAAGTCAAATGGCTGTGACAGTGGTGCAGTGGAAGGAATAACAAGCTACATTATTAATTGTAGACCAAAAGAAATCAAGTGAAAATGGAGAACTTAAAGAGATCTGTAGCTGATAAAACCTGAAGGAGAACAGACTAAGGGACGAGTGGATAAAATGGATAGAGCTTGGTGAGGTGAGGGTTAAAAGAGCAGTAATAGTAAGTAATTGAAGTGAGAGTACTAAAAGGGGATGAACCTGCCTCTTAAGCAGTGAATTATGTGCTGAAGTTGGACTTGCTTCCATCAGTAAATCACAAACTGATATACATTTGTCATCAGGCTGCTAGTAACAAGGAATTCTCTTAGAGCAGAGAAACTGTCTGCTTATTTCTTTTGAGGGAATGTGCTTGCTGACAATGCATCTTCAGTCCTCCTACACACACGTACTGGCTACCTCCAAATAGAATAGACCAGTATACACATGATACTGGCACAACTCTCTACTGCCACATCTTCAGTCCTGCACACATGTACTGGCTACCGGGTCTATATCACGTGATCGAATAATCACAATAGCGAACACGCTAAAGAGCGAAAATGCACCACATCGAAACCATTGTTGTGTGGGGCTGTGTCCCCCACACCCCCCACTAAATATATATACCAACTCCGAGATTGCACTACAGTGAGGAAAGGGCAAATATTCCATTCTTCACTGTAATGCAATCTCACAAAAAGCACTTCGATGTGCTGCATTTTCGCTCTTTAGAGCGTTCACTATTGTGATCATTCGATCACATAATATAGACCCCTGGCTACCTCCAAACAGGACCGACTAGCATATAGATGATACTGGCACAACTCTCTATTGCCACCTAGCAAATGAGGTGTAGAAGTCCTACACTGCAAATGCCAGTGAGTGCCTCCATATTCATAGTCAGCAGCTATCTAAGAAGACAACAGCATCTTTCCCGTACCTGTCCTCCTCCAGTCTGTCCTCTTTCTGCTAAGGGACACTGTAATACATGCTTTTTACAGTTGTTTTCTTCACTCTTTTTTCAGCTTTATATAATTCTGTTTAATTCTTTGTCCACTATACCTCTGGAAAGGTACACGCTGACTTTCTGCATATAAATAATAGTCGCATCTTCAACATATTTTTAAATGAACTTGCAAACTTATAGTATAGGCAGATTGTCATATACACAGAACCACATGTGCTAATAAAGAGTTGAGAATGGCATATGTGTTCAGCATAATTTTTTTGCAGTGGTAACTTCCATTTGAATGCAAGTGCATGCTTTTATTTTTCAAGACTTTTCCAACAGCTTATTTTATTTCAGGAACCAGTCAATCTAGATTTGTCTTGTAAATAGTGAGCTATTATACAAGGTCCATCTGGTATAGACTGAATGATTAGATGCTGGGTGAAAATGTGAAAATTGTAACTACTTACACAACTAAGTAAACAGACAATACTAACTTTTGTAGTCATTTCTATTACTGATTATGTATGTTTCCAATTGTTTATACATTATATAGTTTTATAAATGTTACTGTAAATATAAAATACTAAAATACTTCATATGGTTACATTGCATTTATTCAAAAGTAATAAAACATTTTTAATAAATTAGGAGTTGCAGTTATTGCCAAAATATGCAGCTGTGTTTTTTTTTCTAATGGCACTATCATTGAGATTGTAGATGCAATGAAGCAATATTACAGTAAAAAATGGAAAAATCATATTCTGAACTTTGTGAGGTATTTCTACTGAATGTCAGAGCTGTGACTAATTTATATTTAGTATTTCTAGATTGTAGTTCTGCTGGTCTTAGTGAACCAGTTGTACTCCTGACCTAAGCAAAGTTCAATGGATCAGCATTTTCAAAATTTGCACATCTGATCTTTAGGTAACTAAAGTGCTGACATCATTTCAAGGAAGGCTGTAATCTTCCTGGAAGACTTGGGGTTTTTGAAGTGAAGTATTAGTGTGGGCTTGCAAGGCATCTTCTACTGCAGAACAAGAGTTAGGGATATGATATAGCTGAAACCTATTGACGTGCAAGAAGCTACCAGGAAGCTGTCAGGCAGACTGACCTGTAACAGGAAGACTCACATCAGACTATCAAAGTATCTGCATATAGGCTGAAGGGCATGTGCATAAGAAATGTGAGAGTTTATCATGATATGGGATGGAGTGCTAGGGGACTACAATGGTGCCTGCTTGCTGAAGTGTAGTTTAGAAACAGAGCTGGTAGTTTTTTTTTTAACATACCTGGACCAGACCACTATACATAATATATAAATGACAAGGTATGGAGTAAAAGACATGAAAGCAGAATCTGAAAATGCAGTGTTAAAAGGGCACAAGTTAATACTGCTACTCTCTCAATTTCCCTACTTCATGTTGTACCAAATAATTGTTTTTCTATACACATGAATGCTTTATTTAGCAAGATGTATACATTCTTGTTATTTGCTATCCATGTTTAGTCATTTTTCTAATTGTATACTGACATTACAATTACTGGCATTGCATCCCTAGGTTAGTCCCAGAAATGGAACTCATGATTTTAAAAATAGACCTTTATAACAAAAATAAAACCAAATGCAGTCAACTTAATAACTACAGATTGCATCTGTTTGATCACAATTATAGGTTTCTGGATATGATAATAACAAGTATCTTAGAGAATCAGATTTAACTGGAGATTTTTCCACAATGCAAAACCAAAGAGTGAAAGAACTGCTTATGTTTAAAATAATTTGAAATTAAAAAAAACGCAGCATCTTATATTTTAAAATTATATTTTAAAACAACTTTAATTATATCCAGTATCACAGCTATAGACCACACATCTACTATGTACTTTATATAGTGAGAGCTATTAAATATACTCAAATCCATTTAAATTAAGTGTTTTCCTGCTTAAGGCCAATAATTTCATGACCTTTCCTTTAATAAAATGCAACATGTAGGAGTTTTAATTTACTTATCATAATTATGTAAGACTTAGTACAGTACAAGATCAGCCACTGTTGGAAGAAATGAATTTGATGTACAAGCAGAAAATGTAATAAAACCATTTGCTGCCTTTCTTTCACTATAATCCAAAATTTTAGTTATAACCAATGTTTTGTTCTAGCCTAATGTAAAAATATGCTATATATTGTTATCTATAAATCAGTTATCTATGGCTATAATACATATTCTTCCAAGTTAATGTTGTACAATATGTAAACAAATTTAGGTTTAACGTAACTGCTATCATGTCCAATAAAATTTTGTATTTTGACAAAAAAAAAAATGTTTTTTTTTTAATTTGCTTCAGTATCAGAAAAATGGGAATATCATTTCTCTACCCTTTGTATAAAGCACTTTTATGTGAAATTTCTTGCAAGTTGAATTAGTTGTCCTTTTCTTTTTATATAGATGAGAAGCATGCAGGCATTGTGTGCTGTTTCCTGAAAAGATTCACTAATGTTCTTTTTACTTCCACAATGCTGTGTTTGTATTAGGGAGAGAAAAAACTCTTGGTATGCCATGGTTCTGTTCTTGGACAACCTCTGATTATCTCTTTTATAAGTCATTTAATTATGGAATGCATAATCAACATGGAAAACATGCATGTAAGAAGAACGGGATTAGCTTTTTTCAGATTAAAATGAGTTATACAAACAGTAGTTTAGATGGAGGAACTATTGGATGCTAAGCCAAAGAAAACTTCTTTATTCATTTCTTAACATGTACACCATCATGGACAAGTGGATAACTTAGGTTCATAGGTTCATACTAGGCTATCTGCCCTAGGGCATTTATAAGCCTAGCCAGAGTGTGCTTGGCTTTCGCCACCCATTTTAAATTAATTTTGCTATGCCTTTTTTTGAGGTTAGTATACTGTGCCTCTGTCTAACAGTGACACAGAAGTGATAGCCAGTGTAAACCTATGATCTCCCATCCACTCATCAAGATTCCTCTTGAAGAGAGTCAATGTGGGACTCTGCCTAACCTGGACTGGGATTTTATTCCAGAGTGAAGGGAGCCTCTGGGTTATGAATCTGTCCCTCCAGCATGTCCTATTTATTTCAGTGCTGAGGTTCAAGTCTCTTGAGGGCGTAGCTCGATGAGATTTGGATTTTCTGAGGTGCAGCATGTCCATTAATTCCGGGTTGGACATGGCTTTATACATCAGGCACAGATCGCCTCTGAGCAGGCGGTATGCCACTGAGTAGAGCTGGAGTTTCTTTAACCGGGCAGCATATGGCATCTGTTTGAGCCCTTTGATCCTCTTGGTGAGGTACTTTTGGGGTCTTTCCAGTTGCTGCAGGTGTCTGGTAAGGTACATCCCAAAAGGGGCATTGTACTCAATTATGGGCCTGATGAGGGATGAGTAAAGAGGCACGATGACCTCCCCTGATCTAGATGTGAATCCCTTCATGATTAGGTGGGCTATATAAAATGTTTTTCTAACCACTTTGGCCACGTGGTTGTCAAATGAGAGATTGCTATCAACTTGGGTCCCCAGGTCCCTAATGACTTCTTCCGTACTTAATGGATTACCACCTATGTGGTAATTTGTGGGCACTTTGTTTTTGCCAAAGGGGATGACTATACGCTTTTTGGCATTTAGCTTGAGGCCATGGCTCTGGCACCAGTTGTCTGTTTCTATGAGGCCCTTTTGGAGGATGCTTGTGTCGGCTGGAGAGTTGATTATGGCGCCCAGTTTGCAGTCATCTGCGAACTTGGTCAGCCACAGTCCTTCCGTGTTGGCCTGTACCACTGAGAAATATATACTGAACAAGAGAGGTCCCAGGACTGAGCCTTGTGGGACGCCACTTGTAACTGGTTTGGAGTCTGACATGGCTCCAGCAATTCTAACCATGTGGGTTCTGTCCTTGAGCCAGTTTGCAACCCATCTAGTGACATAGGGGTTTATATTTAAGCTGGTGAGCTTATCTATAATGCCCAAGTGGGGTATTGTATCGAAGGCTTTTGCGAGGTCCAGGTAGGCTGTGTGGACCACCTTCCCCGAGTCAATGGCCTTGGTGACTGTTTCAAAGAAAATCGACCAGGTTTTAGAGGCAGGATCTGCCCTTAACAAAGCCAAACTGGGTAGGATCCAGTGTCTGTAGGTCCCCAATATCTTTATTTATGAGGTCCATGATGATCCTTTCCATAGCTTTGCAGACCAAGCTAGTCAGGCTTATGGGGCAATAGTTTCCAGGATCCGTTGAGGCACCACCTTTGTGGAGAGGGACCACTGTTGCTGTACGCCACTCTTTGGGTACATATCCTGTAGTAAGGCTAAGATTGAACAGTAGTTTTATGTTTGGGTTTAGCTCTTCTTGGAGTTCATGTAGGATGCAGCCTGGGACACCATCTGGTCCCATTGATGCTGTGTTTTTTGCTTTGGAGAGGGCGGCTCTTACCTGAGCATCTGAGATGTCACTCTGTTGGGATAGATATTTGCCCTTTTGGTGGGGAGGGGGGGGGGAGTTTGCACTGAACCTGTCAGCTAGGATGTTGGCAATGTCTGTGGGCTCGGTGTATTTTTTGTCATTTTGGACTAATTCTGAGCATATCTGGGAATTCCCACCCAGGTTCCTAACATAACTAAAGAAAGTCTTGTGATTATCCTTAGTGTCCTGTGCAATTTTTCTCTCGAAGCTGGCCTTAGACGATTTTATGAGTGCCCGTAGTTTTTTGCTAATACTGATCAGAGATGCCTTCCCTTTTTGGGATTTTGCTCTATCATGTAGTAGCTTCCTCCTTCTATTGTATAGTTTGTTTATGGCTGGGGTCCACCAGACAGGAAGTCTGCCTTTGGAGGATTGGGTCTTGGTCTTATTTGGGATTGCATGATCCATGCATTCTTGAAGGTGTTCATAGAATGCGTTTATAAAGGATTCTGCAGTCTGGGCCGTATTTTCCACAGGCCTGGGGGCTTTGAAGGATTCCGCCTCGGTTTTGAGGCGTGTGAAATTTGCTTTAGAGAAGTTTTTCACTGTGGTTTTCTGGGCAGGGGGTGGGGTCGGGATGTGAATATCCAGTGAGATTAGTTTATGGTCTGATCTTACCAGTGAGGGATACACTTCTGGTCTGGAGCATAGTGTCCCCATGTTGGTGATGATCAGGTCCAGTATGTTTTCCCCTCTTGTGGGAGTGGTAACAAGTTGTTCCATAGCATTTGAGTTTATAAATTCTAGGAACCTTTGGGCTAGGGTGTTGGAGCTAGAGTAATGCTCCCAGTCTATATTTGGGTAGTTGAAGTCACCCAATATAATGGTGTTTGGAGAGACCTTCATATTTTCCAGTACTCTCAGGAAGGCCAAGTGGGGTTCCTGTGTTTGGGAGGGTGGCCTGTAGCAGGCTATAAACTGGAAGGCAGTTTTACCCACTGTTAGTTGCACATGGATAGTCTCTGATGCTTCGTGCTGTGCCACCAACCTGGAGGTGTGGGTATCTTTGACGAATATTGATACTCCCCCTCCTTTTGTGGTTCGGTCCAAGTTTTGGGGCTGAAAAGCATGGTATGAGGTATAACCTGGAAGTGCTGGGGTGCTCTCGGGAGCCTTGAACCAGGTTTCTGTTACTGCACAGCTTTGCAAACCAAGCTAGTCAGGCTTATGGGGCGATAGTTTCCAGGATCCGTTGAGGCACCACCTTTATGGAGAGGGACCACTGTTGCTGTATGCCACTCTTTGGGCATATATCCTGTAGTAAGGCTGATATTGAACAGTAGTTTTATGTTTGGGTTTAGCTCTTCTTGGAGTTCATGTAGGACGCAGCCCGGGACACCATCTGGTCCCATTGATGCTGTGTTTTTTGCTTTGGAGAGGGCGGCTCTTACCTGAGCATCTGAGATGTCAGGGGGGCAGCACTCTGCTGGGATAGATATTTGCCCTTTTGGTGGGGAGGGAGAAGTTTGCGCTGAACCTGTCAGCTAGGATGTTGGCAATGTCTGTGGGTTCGGTGTATTTTTTGTCATTTTGGACTAATTCTGAGCATATCTGGGAATTACCACCCAGGTTCCTAACATAACTAAAGAAAGCCTTGTGATTATCCTTAGTGTCCTGTGCAATTTTTCTCTCGAAGCTGGCCTTAGACAATTTTATGAGTGCCCGTAGTTTTTTGCTAATACTGATCAGTGATGCCTTCCCTTTTTGGGATTTTGCTCTATCATTTAGTAGCTTCCTCCTTCTAGCCAGAATAGTATTGGGAATTCCTTTATAATTGAAAAAAAGGGCCAGTGGGGAACAAGGTACTCAATGGGAGTTTGTGAGGGTGTAGTGCTTTTAATTTTTTAGAGCTGACTTATATAATTGCTTTAGTGAGCAAGTGCCAGGTAACTTAAATGCAATGTGTTACAGGTAACTTA
This sequence comes from Protopterus annectens, assembly GCF_019279795.1. Classification (NCBI taxonomy): domain Eukaryota; kingdom Metazoa; phylum Chordata; order Ceratodontiformes; family Protopteridae; genus Protopterus; species Protopterus annectens. The sequence continues at coordinate 130,566,780 of NC_056744.1, forward strand.
AATGCAAAAATGACAAACAGTAACTTTCTTTCAAGTGAAACAAGGAAATAATACAGTAAGCAATGCAGATATCACTAAGGATCCACAGAAGTGCTGAAAGGCCAAGTTTTAGGTGGAATTAGTGTTTCAGGGAAATAAACAAACAACAAGCATACAAACAAAGCTAGATTCAGCTGGTCTGGATCTAGTCTATGCCACAGCAAACAAGGTGTACCAATTTCAGTAAGAAACAGTTAGAATATGCAGGCACTATAAGCCTTTAACCAGAAATTCCCAGCTCAGAAGGGCAGAGTCCTGCCTCTCCTCCCACAAGAGTGCAGACCTCTTATTCTTTACTCATCTATGTACAACATAAATAACATATTTGAGATGGCTGCTTTCTATAAACTTCTCACGTTATCTCTCTCTGATGAGTACCACATAACTTTATTCATTAATATAATTAAATCTCAAAATGTAATTGTAAAACTGACATATAAACAGCACACAGGAAAGGCTAAGTATTACTGGATGCTTTTAGACATCTATATATTTTATATGGCTCCTCTATAGTTAGTCAATGTGAAGTTCCTTGAGCTTTAGTCTCCTGCGGAAAAACATTAACATGCAGAATTTCAGTCGCAGCTTTCAATAGGAAATCATTGCTGGTGCAGTATCTAAGAGTGTGCTGGTAATGATCAATTTCTTTTGGGAGATTCCACCCTTCATTGAGTTGGTGAAACTGTGGAGCTGAAATATATCAGTTTAAGGGAGTTCCACATGGGGGGTGGGGGGGGAGTGGCTTGTCTCCAGCAAAAAAATCTTTAAAGTTAAATTGTTCACTTTTCTGTGTTTCAGGCATTTTTTTCAGTATTTTGGATTGTAGGTTATTCATAGTAGAACCATTTTTGCATTGCATAAGCTATTCCCAGCCTGGAAGGAATTAATGTTATTTAAAATAATATGCATCATCAGCTTAATAAAAATATACAACATAGCAGTACATACATGGAATACAGCTAATTCACTTTCAAAGACTTTCACAGGCAATTAAAACATGAAATGTGTGATTATCTGTCCTGACTTCCATAGTATATTAGAGCAAAACAGCTCATCCGATGTTGGTAGCTCCATTATCCTGCATATTGTATTGTATAACAAAAAAATAAAACATGATTAATACACAATCTGGTATATATAGTAATATACAGCATAGTTTCAGATGCCAAGTGATTACTTTAGTTAACCATAATTACATTAATGTTCTTGCATTTATTGACATCTGTGCATGCATATAGTCAAGGCTGTGACTAGATTAAATATTCATTAATCTGTTTCTCTGCCTCATAATTATTTGGGGATTTTAGTTTGCTTACAAAAGATCAGCCATTCAAATGACTTGCAAGGAAATAAATATTCATTTGAAAATGTTTTCCATTTTACAGATCTATTACAAACTGAAATATGAAGTGCAGTTTCTGCCTTTTTTTGACAGTTTAGTCACTTTACTACATAAAAGAGTTGGATATGGCCTGATTCCATAAACATCATTCAAATCTGTTTGTATTTATTTATTTTATAATCTTTTAATATGGTCAAACTTAACCTGTCAGTCCTGCTTCTGTTTACTTAAAATGACATTTGGTTCTACCATGATGCGTGTGCTTAGGTTTCTCAGAATATTGGACTAATAAGCACTGTAATATAATCTAAATTAAAAACATATCATATGAGTAGTAATAGATGTGTCATTATCTGGAGATGGAGATTTTTTTTGGCCTGGATAATTATGATGCACTGAAAGCATGCTAGTCAACCTGATAAACTGAATAAGGAGATAAGACTAACAGTGACTCTCTTGTTACACGTATAATTGTCCATTATATGAACACAATATAGGGTAAATCATGTATAGCGGTTCTGTTAAAAACTGCAGCTGAAGAAAAGTACAAATAATTCAAAAAATTGACAACGTTACTTATGGGGTACTGCTACCATGTGGATTCAGCACATGGATAGCTCCATTTGCTCAGTTATAACTCAGTACTTAACAACTTAGTCCTGAATATTATAGAGCATGTTGAACTGGTATGTAATTTGCACAGGGCAATTTATTTATTTGCTTGCCTTTGTTTACTGGGAGATTGAAAATGGGTTTATCAAAATGCCTTTTCAGTGGAGGTCAAAGGAGGAAAGCTCCACATAAAGACGAAACTCATTGCACATTTTTAATGTAGCACATTGGCATTACATAGTAAAGAGTCATTTTACTATAGAAAATATGACAGTATTAACACATTACTATAGGTTTGTTATTTACAATGATATAGTTTTTCAGGTTTATCATATTTAGAATCATTTAACTTGATGAATAAGCAGACTTTTTTGACAGTTTTAAATATCAAATATTAGCTCTTTCAGTCAGTAAATAACTGCAGCTGTATAACATTAGATGCAGGCATGGTATTACTCAGATCTAGAGAGAAGTGTAGTCTAATGCATATAATCATTCTTGTGCAGCCTGTAAAAGGTAGGACTGCAACAAGAGGCAGTGAAGTAGGAGGCTTAAGCCACTAGAGAAGCAGAGAAAAGTGCATCTGGAGGAGAATTAGAAAAGGGAGGAGAACCAGATAATCACTATCTGTCCGCCAGTATCAGTTCACCACAATGCATAAATCAGAGAGTGTGTGTGTGTGTGTGTGTGTGTGTGTGTGTGTGTGTGTGTGTGTGTGTGTGTGTGAATGACTTTGTATCTTTGGTATTTCTAAACTGGGGGAGTAGATGAGGTATTAAATGTAAAATATAGTCTAAGTGTTTCTATTGATGCATTTCTACAACAATGTCTTAAACTACATTTTTATCTGATGGGTAGAATGTGGCTAGAATTATGTGAGGATATTTAAAATTGGTGCAGTTACAAATGCAAACATTGTGAATTAAGAATAAAGTAAGATTTTATAACATCAATGGGATAACATCATATATTAATAGGTAAGGTAATGAGCCATTATTTAATTACACATTGCAGCTATTAGTCTGATTTCCAGTACCTAAACATCAATAATATATAATATGAAGACTTTTCTACCTCAAATGCTTGTATAAACAGAGTTATGGCCACTCTGGCAGGTTGGATGGATAAAGCCTAACTATGTCCCATTTGGCCAGGGTTCGATTACTGGCATGGGTGATGTATGGAGCAGCAGGAAGGGATGGACATACCCATGCTGGGTAGGAGGGCATTTGTCTCTAATGCTCCTTTAGGGGAGGCATAGGTCAAAGATAGTTCAAGTGTCCTTGAACTTACATGGCAAGCATGAGCCGAAGGGCAGGGAATTGGGTAGGGCATATGAAGAATCCACCACAGTTTAAAAACAGAGCTGAGCAAGCCCCAGGAAACCTACAGTATCCACAACCAACCCCAGCAATACTGGAGCAAAAATTAGTATGGATATTTGCCAGTGATAAGTGGAATGAGGATCCGATCTACTCCAGCCCATGCCATATACCTATCATAACAGTGAGAGGGGCCTATGTGCCCCTATTGGCCAGTGTGTGTCCATCATTAAGCCAAGCAGCCCTGAGCCAGAAAAATACTGGCCGACTGGTGTCCAGTTGCCCAGCTTGGGTTACCTGTTATACCTCAATAATGAAAGCTGGGTATACAACCAATCAACCTGCCAAACATTAAGTAAGGATTACTACACTCAGTATAGGTTCACTGACAGTATGCAGGTTGAAAATGGATGGCATGAATGATGGTAAGTAAAAGGCTGGGTGCCCTCTGTATCCAGGAAACAAGATGGTAAGGCAGTGCAACAAAAACACTTGGCTTGGGATCCACAGTTTATTATTCAAGGGGGACAAGCTAGAAGGGATGTCATCAGAATTACAGACAGACTCACTGCAATCAGCATGCAATGTAAGGATAGGACACTATTCATAATCTCAGCCTATTCCCCACAGCAGTGTTGCAACAGTAAGGAAAAGACTGCATTCAAGCAGCAGTTGCAGGACTTACTAGACCAGACAGGACAACATGAGTTGGTGTTGATAATGGGAGACCTGAATGCACTTATCAGGACAGACAGAGCAGGATATAAGGACTGCCAGGGTCAACATGGGGGGGACAGGCATAAAGAAGGAGAGGCCATTCCAAACGCCTGTCTGGCAAATGCCTTGATGGTGGTCAACACATGGTTCTACAAGACAAACAGTCACAAGATGACATAAAAGAGTGGCAAATATGCAACTCAGGTAGACCTCCTCCTAGTAAGGAAAGGTTAGTGGGGTAGAGTCAGTGATTGCAAAGTCACCCCCAGTGAAACAGTCGGCTGACAGCGTAAACCACTGGTTGCCACAATCAACTGCAAACAGTGGTCAGAGAAGGCTATAAGGCCAACAGAGACTAGGATGAAGACCTGAAAGTTGACTGGAGAGAAAACACACGAGTTCAAGGAAATACTCAAGGCTCTACCAACTCAGGAAGAGCTAATACGTGGAGTTGAAGAATTGCAGCACCTCAAAACAGAATCTATGAGGACACTAGAACAGATATGTGTCACATCCACATATGAAAATAAAGTAAGTAAGAAAAGCTGGTGGTAGAATACAGACGTCCAAAAAGTCACTAAAAGGAGGAAAGGTGTAGAAAAACATGGAAGATAGAAAAGACAGACCTGGTTAGGAAGGAATACTGGTTGACTAACAGAGAAGCTACGAGAGCAGTCACAATAGCAAAGAACAAGGCATCAGAGGCACTCTACCAGCTTCTGGAAAGTGACCCAGAAGATGGCACAAAGAAACTCTATCAGGTTGCAAGGCAAAGACAGAAAGATAAAGAAAACAGTCAGACACCCATCATAAGAGATGTCAGCGACAACTTTCTTACAATGTACAGGACATCAAATGCTGATGGAAGGAATATTTCCAGCAGTGTCTGAATGAAGAAAACCCTGCAGAAGCTGTACTGCCCCAGGCACAGACTATGATGAAAGAAGAGGAGCCCACCTTAGAAGAAGGAAGAACACCACTATGGAAAATGAGTCGGGGAAAGCAACAGACTCAGGTGAGGTTGTATCAGATATGTTCAAGATGTTGTGTGAGTTAGGGTAGAAATAACTTGTAAGGGTACTCATTGCATTATGGAGAGAAGGATGTATACCAGACGACTGAAGAATAAGCATTCTAGCACCACTATACAAGAACAAAGGAGATAGTCACAGGTATAGACAGTACAGAGGTATCAAACTCTTATCACACTGCATGAAAGTTCTGGAGAGGGGGGCATTGCTAAATGAATACCAAGTGAAATAGAAAGTAAAATTGCAGAGCAGTAGCTTGATTTATACGAGGATGCAACACCACTGACCTGATGCTTGCAGCAGGACAGATCGTGAAGAAGAAGTTAGAGATGAGGAAAGAGTACAACTGGGTATTTCTAGACTTAGATAAAGCATATGACAAGGTGACAAAAATGTGATTTGGACAGCCCTGCAATGGTTTGATGTCCTGGAGACATTGGTAGAATTCATGCAGGCTATGTATAAGGACCCAGTCATACCGATATGACCTGTGTTTGGACACAAAGAGGGGTTCCCAATGGAATTGGGTGGGCATCAGTGTTAATCTCTGACCCTCTTGCTGTACATACTGGTGATGGACTAACAAACAGATAGAAGGGGACAGATCAATAAACCTGCTGCATTTAGATGATGAGGAATTACAGGCAGACACTGAGCAAGCTCTTCAGCAAAGTATTGGGGAATGGAGAGTAAAACTGAAGCACACGGGATGAAACTGAGTACAGATATGACAGTTGTAATGGCAAAATATGGGATAATCTGAAGAAATTAAAAACTAAGATAAAAGGGAAAATAGTAGAACAGGTTAACAACTTCAAGTGTCTGTGAGGAGTTGTTGAGGAGAAGGGAAGTCTGAATGAAGAGGTCAAAGCTAAAATCAGAGGGGCTGCTCCCAACTGGCACATAGTGCCATGGTAATGTATGACAGAAGAATGCCAAAGAAATTGAAAAATAAGGTGTAAAAAACCTGGGCAATGAAAGCAGAGCAGTTGGAAGCTAGAGGTGATGGAGATAAAGTGCCTGAGATGGATGGTAGGAAGAACATTGTAGGACAAAAAAAATGGAGACATTAGAGCAGAGGCCCAAGTAGCTCCAATTACAGAAAAAGTCAAAGAAGAGAGACTAAGGTGGTTTGGGCACATGTGCAGGAAAGCAAAGACAGTCTGATAATCTGCTGAAGAATATATGGGACTGACAGGAAGAAGGCAAGAGAAGATGGTGTCCAGCAAAGGGATGGATGGCTTGTGTGAGAGAAGACCTCCGTCAGTCACATATGACTATCAAAGATGGTAGGACAGAATCATTGAATCAAAAGAGATAGCAAAAGTTGATGCAACACCCTGACCCCATAAAAAAATGGGAAAAAGGAGGGTTGATGAGAACGATGATGATGATGATGATGATGATGGTGGCCACCCAAACACATTATAGGTCCTGATAAACCCATAAAAGAGGTATGACTCACTATTGGTTTCTCATATAATTAAAAAAAATTAAATACATAAATCTTACAGTTTAAACAATATGTATACACAGTTTTGAATATTAAATTCCATGCAACAATTCTCCATATTGAATTTAGCTAAAATTATTCAAAGCACATTCTTATTTTAAGGATAAACATGACAGTACATGGGCAAATGACAAATGAGGTATAACATAATCTTCAATAATTACAGGGTTCAAATGAAATTCAGAGAACTACACATAAACAAATTAATGGTTGTGTTGTAAGGCTCTTTGATACCTCATCTTATCAATGATAGTTATGATAACGTATTTATTAGAGAGAGTGGTACCATTCCTCATAGAGGTCTAACAAGAAGTAAAATGGGATTACAGACCTATCAGGTTTACCTCTGTGCTGGAAGAATGATAGACTTATGGCTGAAATACTCTTGTGTTATACATTACTTAGATGACAGCCAACTGCGGTAAAGTAAAAAAACATATATGGGACTTTAGTTGGAAGAACAGACAAGTTAACTACAGCAGTTTTCCTTACCTGCATTAGAACTACTATAATGCAGCACATTATTCCACTTTACTGTTTTTTGTTTCAGTTAACGTTCTGGTCATTTAACATTCTAGTCAGTGCTACGCAGTAAAGAGGTAAAGCAGCGGTGATGGTTTAGAGTACAGTCACGTGTGGAGGAAGCAGGTAGAAACAAATCAATAATGTGTAATAAAATGATTCAGAGAAGATTGGAAGGTCAAGAATTAGCTGATAAAAACATCTGCAGGGGATCACGTATTCATCATTGTGCTTAGTATCAGTACTCAAGATAGATTTCAGAAAAATATGTGTCTGTGTGCTTGCTAACCATAACAACGTGTAGTTATCGGATAATAAAAAAAACAGATTTTATAGCAATAGGTTTCAGAGTGAACACTTGGTTCAAAATCTGCACTAATGTCAATGGATAATTATGAGAAAATGAGAATACACTCTATTACTATATATTAGAAGTAATAACTGCTTCAGTTATAATAAATAAAAACAAGATCTAATCAATGTTCAGTAATTCGCTTGATTAATTACCCCTAACAAGTTAATTACACTGATCAGGTTACCTTTACATATGTATACATTGTATAAATATTTTTCTAATTGTCTACATGTCCATAATTAAAATAGATCATAATTTCTCTACTAAATCTCCTAGGGCCCCCATGCCTAAATATCTGCTTAATTTACTTTGCCTGTATAGTATAATATCCCTTCTAACTCATTTAGGTACTACCTGACTTAATTAATTGTTCTGTTTCAGTTTGTACAGCAGTCAGGTTAGTGACTAGTATAAGCATCGTTGAATGTTTTTGAAAATGCTTCTATGATATTGTTGTATTTTTAAGTGCACATGCTTTGTATAACTTTCATTCATCATTACTGCTGTGATTATGAAACTTCTGAACACATTGATGAATTGTAACCATATACAATTGTCAGCTTTTACTGTTGCTCTAAAAAGACACAAGAAAAGGGTCAGACAAACCATCACAGCTGTCCAGTTAACAGATTAAAATAAATGAATAAATTAAATAAATAAACTGAGTACAGTCGCAGAATAACTAATCTTCTCTTAATCTAATCTTATCTTATTTTATCTTAATTTAGTTATTATCAGAAACTTCAAACAGTTATGGTAAATTCACAAAGCTTGCAGTAAGGCCAGTGGCATGAAACACAGTACTAGCAATGCTAAAACAATACCAGTGCTTGCTCTGTGTAAATCATTATCAGGTTACACTGACTGAATAGCCACACATTTCTAGGGTGTGGTCAAAGGAAACTTCTAAGGTAAAATGGATGTAGACAAAAAACAGTTATTCTAGGATGGGACATGGGGTAAAGAAATATTTTGGTCTCCTCCTCATACTACATCGACACTCTGAAAAGAACATTACATTTATCTTCTCCAGGAATGTCTCACCTTGTAGGATCTCAATGAAAAATGGATAAAACTGGTACCCAAATCAGGTCTCATGTGTCTCATCTGCTGTACAACCACAGACATCAAAGGTTAGCTCATTTGCACAATGGATGGCAGGATAAAATGACCATGTATTATTAGGGTTCACAGTGGCACTTTAAGTTGTGAAACCTTGCAGTCCCATAGCCCTGTGCATGCTGGTTAGAAGTCAGACACAAAATCAACTTAATTTACAGTTATATGTGTTATTACAGTTCCCTTCCTGGAGGCATGGCCTAGACAGTGGATGCAGAGAGCTGCCTGCAGAGTCTCGGGTTTGGACACAGCAGTAAGTACAACTGAGCCCAGTACTAGCAGGTTTTTCTCATCATGCAAATGAAGTGATTCAGAAACAGTAATGAGTTGGGTCCTCAATAGCATAAAATGACACTCAGCCAGGTCAATTGGCATGATTTAAATGTAACAGTAGGCAGAGATCCTCATCACACTACCGAACCATGGAGCACAGAGCTGGGAACCAGCAAAGGGTGAATTTCATAAGATTTTTTCAAGAAACATAGCTCTGCTTGTGCAAGGTAAGTGCTGTTTTTTGTTAAGTTCACTCATTTGTAATACAGCTGCTTTTAACTGCTATTCAATCTACAGACATAATAAAATGTATGTTTGTCAGTACTTCTAACTGTATTGAGAAAGCAGTATTGAGAGGGGGATTGCAAGGATACAACAATTGCTGGGCTACAGGATTGTTAAGCTTAACTGAAGGCACAACCATGAGCATATACTCTGGGTACAGTTCAAAATATTTGTTTAGTGTGTGTGACATGACTTTCAGTAAATATATTTGACTGTTGTATACACTGCACATATCTAGGTAGCAAAACTATTTTTAACATTAAGAGCAGTCATGTCACTTTTGTCAGTTGCAATGGTATGAGTTAATTTAGAAGGGAACGAGTGCTCAGTAAACTTATGCTCCTGACATTAGTTAAAGAGTGTGGACACACACATAAAACTGGCAGGCGTGCAATATGACTGAGAAGGACACCAGTAATTTTAGGATTTGTCAGGGGCTTGCAGGTACAAGACCAGTAATTCCGCCGTTTTGATACCAAAAGAGCACTGCCTAAAAAGCAGAGCAAGCATGCCCACTGTTGAATCTGCTGGAACATCCACACATAATCCCAACTCAGATGCAGAAAATGGGTTCTATTCCAAGCCCTACTTCTCTATAGATGATGGCTCTTTGCCCTACATACAGTTGACCCGGCCTACCATGACAATGCCTGGGATGATAGTGTGACAAACATTTATGTGATTGGCGGCCAAAACCTTGGTTATGTAATGGTACACTGTAGGGACAGTGACATTATATGTGGCATCCAGCAAAGAGTGCAGCTTCCAGCACAGGATTGAAGGGCCATAAGTCTGAGGATGGCAAATGTACCACCTCTCATGGAGTCTGAGAAGTTCTTAGTCTCTTTCAGAGAGGCTGGCACCTTTACAGAGTCTCATAGTGCAGTGCTGAATATTTTTCCACAACTGGACAGTCCCTAGCAAAAACTCACTGGAGATGCTACAGGTATGTAGGCCTGTTTCTGTGAACCAATACCAGTAAGCCCTCTGCACCCTTATTCACCATCAAACTTATTAAAGCTGTCTGACTTATGGAATACAGGTACATCAGTAGTTCAACATTCACAGCCATTTCCACAACGTATGCAAATAAAGTATTACTTTTTATCATGTTGTGTCATGTTTATATTTGCATGAATACTTCTGATGCTTAGTCATACTTACAATGGATATGTTTTCCTTTGGTGTTTTCAAAGGTGATTGTTTATCCAGCACTAATACTGGAGGGTCTGCAGCCTCCATTTGGTGGAGGGGAGAATCTGACACAGTCATGGAGTAAAGGATGTGTGTTGAGCTCAGGGAATATGATCAGTGCATATCCAGTACAGACCAAAAACACAGCTTCTATGGCTGTGGACACCCAGGCTACCCATACCTCACAGGGGGGGCAGGTTAATTGGTGACAGCATGAATTGTGGAAGTGTACTGACCCAGTAGATAGTTAGCAGAATCTGACCCTACACTAATGGGCAAAAAGGTTCACACAGGCAAGTGGATAATGGAACTCAGTGGAGACATGGTTACCATCCTGCCCTTGAGGTAGGTATGTCAGGTGCCGCAACCCAACATATGTGCAGGGCCATCATGGAGGCACAGGTTAGTACCAACACAATCATGACAGTGGTAGTACGAGTGATGTAGAATGTGCAGGATGACCTACAGGAGGCCATGTTCTTCTGGAGGATTGCTTGGATGGACTCAGTTACACACTGAAATATGCAACATCTTCCCTGGCACATGCACCAAGGCAGTGGGCCATCCACAGAGCCAGTCAACTACTGCATCCAGAGATAATAGCCAACATAAGTGTAAATGATAAAGATAACCACAAAGTGGAAAAGCACTCCAAAAACGTACAAATAAGAAGTATTTATTTCCATTTTATTTAATCTACATATGAATATTTCTTTTTTTCAGAGAGGTTGCAATAATACTTGAAAGTGGTTTCTAATGAATTTTTATATATCCTACTGTTGTTCTAAATGTCATTGGTCCTTTTTAAATGTTTTTTACATAAATTCATTGGTCTAACATTAATTAACCTCCATATAAATGATTAATTGATTTTACACTGGTCATCTGATGAAGTCTTTCTACGGAGACGAAAACGCAAGTCTAAAGTGTAAAGGCATTTATGCTTGCAAATGGCTGTTTCTATATGCTTATATTGTTTTTATTTAGTATTGTGTGTAAATTTGAATTAAACGACTTGGATTAACTCGTTTGGCTTCAGTTACATCTCAAGCAACCTTTTACTTCTTATTGGTAAAAGATAAAGATCCTACTCCTGTAGTGTTAACACTTCCACAGCAGCATATGTTGTGGAAGCATCTACACCCAGAACAGAACATCACAGGATTGAGGTTGTCATCACAATGGCACATCTCATAACAGATGTCACTGAAATGCACACAACACTCTCAAGCCAGGGTAATGGTACATCCAGTGCAGCTCCTGGTAGAGACAGTGCTCATGGGTGAGGACAAGTGTGGGTTGCTAAAACCTCTGCCATACATAGTTATGACCTGTCAAGTAGTCCAAGCTACAGTGTCCCAACTACTGCTGAGTCTGTATCCCTGAAGAATCACATTCACATCACACACCATCCTCTGACACTTGCCCTTCTCAATTAGTGTTATGTTAAAGGCCTCATACCCCAAACACGTACATTTTATAGAAAATCACATTTTACTTTCATACTCCTGAGCTGTCAAACACTTTCCTGTGAAAAACATCCATTCCTGTGATCCATTCCCCAGCAGTATAAATGATAACTTTGCCCTACCCTTTTGTATGTCATTATTTGGGTTGCCTACATCTGATGCACAGTATGAACAGCCAATGCATGGATAAGCACAGTTTGGTGTAAACTTAGCATGCATCCATTTTGCTGTAGTATATCTGATTTACTCTTACCTACTATAGTCAGAATCCATGTGAAATCTACTGCCTCTTAGCCAGTGCAATGGCATACTACTACTACCTCCATCCAGCATAACAACCCCCTGAGGGGTCCTCTACTTGCCCTTGCACGTATCCACTCTGATGTAACTCTTTCCTAAGTATAATATTATGCAATATTTCACACACTGACACTATTTTTGCACATATGTTAGGGTCATATATCATAGAATTCTTTAATGGTGTTCTCTCTTTTTTCCTCTATGGTATGTGGCAACCACATATACCCCCCCACATGCTGAAGCATAGTATTGAGAAACTGATGAAGTATTCCTGATACAGATGCCTGATATCCCACCACTATATCCTCAATAGGTGCTGAAAGGTCCCTGTGGCTAATATATATAAAGCCACACATACCTTAGTATCTACTGGAATAATGTCCACAGTTTCTTGTATGGGGTCCCAGTCTACACAGTAATGGCTTACAATGTTGCAGACATGGAGTCTATGAAATGTTAAGTGAGGTTGTATGACCCAACTCCTCAGGCTATGACATCCTGTACTGCAGGGCATGACAGTGGCAATAAATTTTAAGTTGTAGATATACATTTACTAATGCCGTGGCAACCCTTAACAGTATTTAGCAATTCCATCAATCTTAACACAAATATTCACATGAGTTCAAACATACTACATGTGCAGCTCCACTGTGTGGCATTTAAACATTTCTGAATAACTCTTTCATTTTGTTTTATTTCATTAGAATACATAGACATGCTCATTTTAATAATGCTGCTCAGCTCATTGTCATATCATTATATGGCCATTCACATATGCCACTCTGGACCATACTGTGTGGGTTGGCTGTGTTAGCGAGTTTGTTTTTCTGAATTGCACACACCCTACATGTGGACATTCATCATGTAAATTTGCTTATCATAATGTGAAAATGTTTTCTGACTTTGGCCATGTTTCAGTAGCTAGTATAATGGTAGATTCTGTACTACATCCTGTAGATGCAGGTTTCAGGTAAGAGAAGACTGAATAGGTGACATTTTGTATTACAGTCTCTAGCAAGTCCTTATCAGATCCAGAGATCTAACTCTGAGGTATTGTTGCTTGTTCTCTAATTCATGAGTGTATTTGACTTTACCCATCCAGCTGCATATCTTCTTGTTGAACCAAATATTTTTTGGTTTTGGTGATGAGGTACCACACTTGCATGGATCTGTGGCAAATCTACTGTGTTCTGATAAATTTCTGTATATATCCCCTCTCTTTCCTTCAGCAATGATAAATTTCATGCATTTCTGACATAAAACTGCTTTCATTCTAACATGTCTTCTCTGTAAAAGTTTTTTCTTTCATTCCCAAAAAACACAAAACTGGTAAAAATGAAAAAAGTTAAAACAAACCAGAATTAAACAAAAAAAAGCACAGTAAGATAATGAAAAAGTGAATCACAACCAGAACTTCACGCAACTGTATTTAATAAAATAAATAGAACCAACAAACAAATAAATATTACTTCACTTAGCGCTTTCACCCGTTCCTATCACGGGTTTCACAGCAGCTACTTTAAATAATTAATACTGTCCAATCACGTCACACAAATAGATTAATTAGTTCGTTGAACAATTAAAGTAATTAAAATGAAACAGCTTCGTAAAAGAATTACTTATTAAGTAATATACAAAAAATGTTTGCAACAAGGCTGTACATTGTTAAAAAGTTATTTCAGTATAAAAGGTTGTGTCCAATACATAAAATTATATCCAATACATAAAATTATGCTTCCAAAATGTGACACACAAAAAAGAAGAAATATGTGTATGTAAAACATGTGTAAAAAATCGATGTACATTCTACATAATTCATAAGTCATAATTAATAAGACCCTTTATGTATATATATGTGTGTGTTAATGAATGTTAATCAATGTTTTATCATCATCCTTAATAATAGTTCTATATAAAAATATATAAATAACTATTTGTAGTAAATAAATATGTTAAAAATAAGCTATCAATAAATAATTAAATAGGTAAATAATTAAATAGATATATGTTAATAAATAGGTAAATTCAATAAATAGATTCAATATTTTAATTTTGTATTTGTAATCGATAATGTTCCTAAAAAGTATAGTATTAAACTAAATGTTATAAGATTTTAATTTTAAGTAGCAAGCAATAGATATGTGTTCGTTGATACCTGGTGGGTTACATGCATTTAACCTCAACTGCCACAAAAACTCTTTTAATTCTAACAGACTGTTAACATCTCCTTCATTAGTACAATTTTGAGGTATTCTGTCAATGACAAAAAATAGAAATTTCTTAAAATCTGTACATGTAATACTATGCATATAAAGAGAATTAGTAATTCTTTTGTTTTTGATGTCTCTATTATGTTCAGCAATTCTTTCCCTAAGCTTCCTAATGGTTTTACCTATATAGTATGCCTGACAGGTTAGACAGGTGGCTAGATATACTACTAATTTTGTATTACAATTTACATACCCAGGACATCTAACAGTCCGATTAAAACCTTTAATGGTAGCATAAGGTCCATCATTTATATACCTGCAACATCTACAAAAACCACATTTTCTCATTTGAGAATTTTTGTGTAGTGTTTCATTTTCAAAATAGTCCTTCAAATTTTTGCCTCTACTAAAAACAATTGTAGGGTCATTACCTATACTGTTTAAAATCTCTACTTGGTTGTTAAACTTATTCTTCCATGTCTCCTTTATACTTTTTGACATTGCTTTAATACAGCTTTACTCTCACATCCTCCGGATTTTAATTACAATAATAAACAGTACACAGAGTATACCGCTTTTGTCTTACTACTTTCTAGAGACTTCCTTAGAAGATTTTGTGCATTTTGTTTATTGCATTCTGCTTTCTGGTAACAGTAGAAAAATAAATAAAATAAAGATGCATGTATGTTGGATTTCTGCCTTCATTACAGGCAGTCCTATTCCTTACAATGGAGCATTCAAGTTCTCTAACTTTGATAAATAACAGTCTGTTTACCTTCATGTATAATATTCTTGTTGAATATTCTTTACAGTTGGAATCATGTACTTAAGTTGCTCAGTAGACTACAAATATTGTTGCTGCAACTTGCCCTGTTTACCTTTGTTTCATTTAGAAAAAAAATCATAACTCCTAGTATGCAGACTGTGGACCATTGTCTAACCTCCCCTGTATTATACACAT
Organism: Protopterus annectens; assembly: GCF_019279795.1. Classification (NCBI taxonomy): domain Eukaryota; kingdom Metazoa; phylum Chordata; order Ceratodontiformes; family Protopteridae; genus Protopterus; species Protopterus annectens. The sequence continues at coordinate 130,582,044 of NC_056744.1, forward strand.
GTGATTATCAGGGTATTAGGAGCAATGATTAATACCGAGTGGAAAGTTTTGGTTGTTTTGAAACAAGAGTTCCTACTTTTAGCTTTGGTATTGTTAGTTCAGAAAGTACAGCCTTGCACTGTTTGTTATTCTGCATTGCCACACTGCCCAAGTACATGGTATCCTTGCATTTCGATATCCCAAAGTGGGATTCATGTCCCTTCTGCGGTATGTGATTACTTAGCTGAAAGGGAATGATGAGTTGATCTCCTATAAATAAGAGACCTTGTATGCAGGATAATTCCTTTTTGAATATATGGTATGATTGGGGGGTGAAACTATTCAGTCTTGATATTGTGACTTTACAGAATTACATTGGTGTCATCTCTCATAATGGCTTTCCATTTGTGCACTTTCTTGACTAACCTGGTACTTTGTAACATCTCACAAAACTTCTAAATACATTGTCCAAATACTCAGTAAACAAATCTTCATGTGCTGAGTTAGATGAGCTCTACTCAGCTTATTAACAATTTGCTAACTTTCTGGATTTGTCTGTACTTCCATGTCATACTTCTGAACTGTATCAACATTTTTTGCACTCCAGCATTTGTTTTGTACAGAGGTTTCATGAAAATATTCTCCAAGCACTGGTAATCTGTCTTGACTTCAATGGTTCTCATACAAAGTCGCATAAATGGTCATGATGCATATGCAAAGTTGTAGGATCTTGCAAGAGCACTGCTCCTAGACATTTGTGGCTTGAACCTATCTTTAGTGTAACTGGTAAGGCTTTGTCACAATAATTAAGAGTGTGTCTAGTTGTCACTAGTTTTGCTAGTAGTTCAACTTTTCTGGAATTATATTTTGATTAACAACAGACTCTATCCTGCACAATCAAAGCTTGTAAAGGTTTTGAAAATTATAGAATAAGTGTGGATAGGTCTTATACCAGCTACAAGAATCTCATCAATGATAATTTGTCTTTAGGAGTGTGCATATTTATTATGGCATAGGCTTTATAAACATCTGGATATAACCAATAATTAGCTAGAAGCTGCCCCAGTCTGATGCTTAGAATTATTCAGTTTCAAAGCTTGTGATGGCTGCTTGCTCAGTAGACCACTAATTCTCTTGCTATGCTCTTGGATTTTGGCAACCCAGACCAGAATACCACTAATATTCTTTATAACACCTTTGAGTTCCTTAACTGTATGACCTACTGCATGTTGACATGCCTCTGGTACTAACAAAATTCCAGTCAGTAGTCTCAAATATGTATTTATCCAAGGGTGTATTCAAGGCATACAGCTTAAACTGTACTTCCCTAAGTTAAGTTGCCAAAATCCCTTTGTTACCATGCAGCACTGAGAAGAACGTTGCATTAGGTGCATTAGCAACTATTTCTTCAACAGTCTATAAGGGATGATGTTCCTTCTAAATCTATTTGTTAAGATCACATGCTTCTATACAAATCATAACCATGCTGTTGACACATTCAGTAGGCTTTGTCAAATGATCATTTCAAGCAACTCAGTGCATTCAAACTCTTGTTTTATCTTTTCTTATTTTTATTATTTTTTCCAATAGGTGCTCTTCATATGATATTTATCACTAGCATGGCATCTAGTGATAATATAACACGATACTCTGTCTTTCGGCATCCTAAATCTTCAAAAAAAATCCGAACAACCCTGACATCTGTATTTGCCTCTGAAATCTGTATTTTGTGTTTCTGCATTTGTAGTGAGATAATTGCAACCAAAATAGTTTTTCTACATTCTATCTTCTGTATGCATTTTGCCTGAAAAACTCTACAAATGCTGTCTCATGCCACACCGGTGGCATAGAGGGATAAAGCCCTGACTATAGGTCAGCTGAACTGGATTCATTTAATGCCTCTGGTAACTGATGGCACTGCATTGAGGGTGGAGGTGTGTCCATCGTGGGGAGGAAGGGCAAATGCGTAGGCATTTCACATAACCCTCCTAATGGAGGCTGAGTAATGAGCAAGGGAGGGTGTAATGTAAAGACAGTATTAGAGCAGGAACATGGCTGAACTTCTGCAGAGGCAGGGCAAGTTGCCATACATTCCCGTTGAATGCCCATCCCTCACAATGTGACCATACAACCAGAGTGAGGGTGAGAAACCAGAGAAAGTCTTAAAGAGAACCCTACCCCCAAGCATATCTGGGGTAGCATGGCTCCCATAGGACACTTTAGGCTCCATATCATCATTCAGGTTAAGTTTGGGAATGAAATTAGAGGGACTGGTAGACATGCTAATGGATGTGCAGCACTGAGGATGGCTGTCAGTGTGATGCAAGGGACTATAGCATGCTCAAAATGTTGTTTTTTAATAAAATTCATTTGCATTGCCGATTGCTTTATCTCTGTATGGCTTGTCTCAGCCATATTCAAATCTTTGAAATGATTAGTTTCTCAAATGGTTTGTCAAATTTGGCAGACACTCATACTGTTCTCTCACACTTTCTCACTAAACTGCATAATTAAAATATGCAGCCCTTCCTATATATCAGATTTTGCACATTTTGACAATAGACTGTACTTTGGTCAATATTTTCTAGGTATGTGGCCGAATTCTCTTAATTATGCACATAGACACAAGTATCTTTTCTGATATACTAGGTTGCTTTAACTAAGATTGCAGAGCTACAGCTTGAAACAGCTACTTATACACTTTATCCATATATACACAACTCAAACAAATCTGGTCTGACAATCTGAACATATTCCCAGAATAGAAAAACAACATGCAGACATATGCAACTTACAGTTTAGAAGGAATATTTTGAACATGGACTTGGGCATTATGTTATTACCATTGTTTCAAGTTTATATACAATAGCTTTGCCATTCAGCTACAGTTTCCCAGTCCTAACTGTGTATTTTTGGTCGGATATCTGTCTTTTACACAATATACCTTTTCTATTAGTTTGTACAGTAGCCACAGACTGTATTACTATCATACCTACATGCATTTCTACATTTTACCTTACAGCACCATTATACTGCTGTGATTTCTTACATATAATACCACTGACAGCATCTTTTTACAACATGGCCAACACCAGCAGACATTCTGCAAGCTTGATTTTTGGCTTCTTAGCTTACCTGCAAGTATAGCATTTACACTGGTTGTAGTTCATCTCTCCTCATTTGTTACTAAGCACCATTTTGTTTGACACAGTTGGCGATTGCGTGACTCTGCTTTTGATTTTATTTTTACAGATTATAAGAAACAGTTTATCTTTATACTTACAAACTGTATTATTCTTACTTAAATTTCTCAGTTATCAGTTTTAACTGCACATTCAGGTTATTATTACATCACTCATTTATGTCTTTTCCAGTGTCAAATCAGATTCTCTCAACTGCCTGCCTGTTACATGTTCATTCTTTTCTATCACAGACTACTCTACTTCCAATTATTAAATTATGCATGTCCAAGTACACACTCGTGTGCATTTGATGAAAAAGCAATGTCTCAAAAACAGTATATTCTTCTTTGCCTTACATTATGCTTGGCATTTACATTTATTATTCTATACTGCCAGTCTGTCATTTCCTGTTTTACAGAAACTATATTAAATACCTTAACGGCTTCATCACCTGCAATGTGAAGAAACATGGGACAATAAACATTTCATGGCCAGTCCTTGAGGCTGCACGTAGTGAGATATAGTGCAAAATGCTGAAACCAGGACTTTCATCCTATAACAAGTTCCACTGCAATGTTAGAGTCACTGGTGATTAGATAGTCACTATGCTGATCCAAAAATTGAAGATACTTTAGCACAAGTTGTGCACTAGTACACTAGACTAGAAAAAATAATCATTTTTGTGTTCACCCACTAACTGATAAATGTGGCATTTTTTTAGAAGTAAAATGTGAAGATGGAACTATCAACATACTTACATATAGGTGAACTAGGCAGCTTCCAAGGGTACTGCTCTGGTAGGGGCACTTTTTTCTATTTGTTTAGCCATTAATTTATTTTATTAAGGTAAAGAAATGCAGCATTTCTTTACTTTAAGAAAGTAAATTAATAAACACTACATAGTGCACTTGCTTGAAGAAGAGGCAGCTGTATTACACAGGAAGAGGGGGAGGAGTGTTGTAAATTTGTCCATTTAGTTTGCTAATCTTGATCATGGGAGGGACAGAGCAGGAAGTCAACAAATTTGAAAGTGTAAGAATATCTGCAGTTGTGGAAAAAGCTGCCCTATTTGACAGTAGCATGATTTGTTTTCAATTTAATAAGGTTATTGGCAGGTAACCAGATATTCTGGGCAGCTGTAGATCTTGACTGTTCTTGACTTTGCAAACTGTCCCTGATTTTGCCTCATACACTTACCCTGTCCCTCATAAATTGTTTGATTTTCTGGTAAACCACTGAGGATTACATTGTTTAAAATGTCAGGCATTGGAATTGCATGCATGTGAAGCAACTTGCATAGAACAAAGCTGAAATACATTTCAGGACCATCATGTTTTATCACAGTTAGAGGTCTGACATGCATACAGAATTGGATATAATTGCTGAGAGGGTGTGGGTGCCATCTGTTAAAAGTAACTGATATTCCCATTGTTTGCTCATTTTAAACAGTCACTATTTGGCTTTGTAGCTCTAGTGTGCATTTTTCTGAAATAATATGGAATACTTTACTATCACTGTATGCTTGTGTTAAAGTTGAAGTACTACTGTAACTGTTAGTGCTATTCATTTGTTGTTTTGTTTTATTTTTCACGGCAAACACCTGAGGTGCATGTAGTCAGCAAAGTGGCTCTCATGAAGGGGTATGGAGGCTATCTAGAGATAAGTGACTTCTGCTCTTATCTGATCATTGCTCAATAACAGTCACTGATATGGTGTGACTGGAGTAGTGTCATACTCTGTATAGCATTTGTTAATACCAGTTAAAATTAGTAATGCTATGGCTTATGCTTATGTTGGAGAAGGGTTGCATTATATTTAAGAGTAAGAAGTTGGTCATAATGTCTTTCACTTTCCATCACAGATATTAGCATTGCACATAAGTGGCTATCTTTGGTTGCCTGACAGGAGGAGGATATTTGTGAAAGCAACTGCTGACTGGCACAGCACTGCAGTGAGTAACAATACCATTTCACACTGCTTGGCTCTGGCTGAGCTCTTGGCTATAGATTCTTCTGTGTGAAGTCTGCATGCCCTCTCTCTCACTGTGTGGTTTATATATTTGCTCTGGTTTCCTCACCACCCCAAAGATATGCTGTAGAAGAACTGGTATTCCTCCAATTTTTCTGTAGGTAAGCATATGGGATGTGTCTGGGTATTTGTGTTGCTTGTGATATTCCTGTCATGTCATGAGAAGTGTCATATGTGTGCAAAAAAATCATTGCCTCTGACAAGACAAGTCTATACTGTGCACGCGCATGCGTGTGTCTGTGTTTCTGTGAATAAACACAATACATACATAACTTACATAACTCATCTGGGTAACATTAAAAAAGTTAAAAAGTCATCTTTCAAAAAATAAGGCATAAGATGCATCACAAAACTTCCATACCACTGGGGCTTCTGGGGAGCTGGCTGTCCCCATACTTCAGGCTATATAGGCATGCTCTCTAGCTCTGAACACAATCTAGTCTAAAGCTGTCCATGCCCAGCAGTTTATACTGCAGGTCAGAGTAACTTGTGTTGCGGCTGGGTCTTTATTTCTTTAATTTTACTCCCAAACTTCGGAAGTGTATTCTTTTGGGAATGGTCACACTCTGACATCAAAGGTTTACACAGACCGTGGGTGCTTTTTTGGGGCGATAGAGGTGAGGAGGCATACTGTTTAGATATGTATGACAACAGCAACTTGAATTATATGACTGTGGACATTTGAGCCTTCACTTTCCTTCTAATCTAACAACAGAGGGATACACTGAAGGTGACTTACATAAATATATATATATATATATATATATATATATATATATATATATATGGTTTACTATGACTTACCCGAATGGCAATCAATCGTCTGGTGGTCGAAATCACGGTTTGCAAGAGGCACTTAATTGACCCCCAGTACATCGACTGCGTATGGTTGAATCGCATGGTGCACTTAACCATTTGATAATCGATGTACCCACACTATGAACGGAGGTCACTCTGTAGTGAGGAACAGAGAATTAGCCCATTTCCTCACTGTAGTGCAATCTTGGAGTTGGTATATTTAATATGCAGGGGGTGTGGAGGGCGCAGCCCCTGACATGAAGGTGCAGGGGGGGCAAAGCCCCCCTTCAAAATAGTAGAATTAACTTACTGCTGAGTATAGAGTTCAATGTTACAGTAATGTGCATAGCAGGAGGTGACTGACATCACATTCTGCTATGTTGAATACATCGAACGATGTATTCATTTTTGTTTTAGTTTACTATTCTGGATTTCAAATTCGATATTTAGGGTCAACGTTATACACGTTCGATCCAAGTTGATTCCAAATTTCCATAGTAGATATATACATATATATATATATATATATATATATATATATATATATGTATATATATATATATATATATATATATATATATATATATATATATATATATAATCCTTAATCCTTAACTTGCTACATACAAACACCTGAGCCAGCAGCAGGGATTTTTTAACTCAATTTCTTCCTCCTCCAATATTATTACAGTAGGTTGCACATGGTACTGGATTATAGTTTTTTCCTCTAGTCCCTATAGTAATTTGCTTGGTCACCAGACATCTTTTACATTTTACATCTTCCCTATAGACTCCTTTCACATTTTAAATATATTTTGTCTCACTTTTTCCATCATTCTGTTTAACCATAGCCCTCTTACTATATAAATTTATTGAAGTTCCAAGCTCCCCATACCAAGACAGTCTCACTAATATCTACAATAACAAGTGTCATAGTGTAATCCTGATACTCTATAAAATAAAATCTGAGTAATGCTAAGTAGTGCTCAGCTATGCTAAGCTGATGTAATCATTGCTTAAATGTAAATGCTAAGCAATAAGTAGCCCAGCTAAGTGAATTTTTGCATTGATAAGAAGTGCTCAACATCTATCCCTTTAAGCACTGCCAACCTTAGCTAAGCCGGTTTGCATGTCACTTAGCTTAGCTCAGCATATTCAAAATGGTTCAATGACGATAAGGGGCAGAAATGTGGCTCTATTTAAACCTTGCAGGTGGGAATATAGCTATAACCAGTTGTAGCTCATCTTTCCAGGCACTATGGCTGGTGTAGGAGAGGGATCGTGCTTTTGGGTGCAATGCTGGGGCATTCAGGAGTCCAGGGTCATGGCTGGACTCCTAGTGAAAGCCCATGAGGAGAGACTGCTGCAAAGCCAGTACCAGGGCTCCCAATACAAAGTGGAGGCCTGGGACCATCTCTCACGTGATCTCACCAGTGCTATTAGCATCCCTTGAACTGGAGAGCAGGTCCAGCACCATTTTGCTGACTTTAAGCATAGGAGGAGGGAGCTCTTCGACCAGTGGACCCAAGATGCACAGGCACAGGATGTCTCAGAAGTGTGTAAGTATCAGTATAAATTAGTGTTTGCCAAACTCCAGCCTGCGTAGGTGATTGATAGGTATGCATAAATGTTTATCTCCCGTACAGCTGCAGATGAGAGGGCTGAGAACATAGATGCCCATGCCAGCAGGTTGCTAAGGCTGTGATGGGAGGCTGGTGAGTACAAATCTAGCTTGCAGTATTCAGGGCAAATAAATAAATAGAATGGAGTAGAATGTCAACTGCCAGTAGGTTAAAATGTGCACTGTGTGTAATGAATACATTAGATTTTAGCAGAGTAATACTGATGTATAGGATATCTGTCAAGAAAAGTGTCAGTACCCTTCAATAAAACTAAAAAACCCAGACTGTTGTGTTTACTTTGGTATGTGGTGGTATGAATCTAAATGTGTACAGGTTCTGCACAGCAACTATGGCTCTGGCAGCATGAATTAATTGAGGTTCATCTGACAAAGATTGTGGAGCTGTAAAGCAGGAGATCAACTATATGAAATGTTCCATGCACCAAGATCTGATCCCTGAATAGTAATGTGTAAACTAATATACTGTATCCCCTACAGCAGTGCTTTGTGTTAACCATTGCTTTCCAGATTGTAATATATCAAAGTGTAAATACACAGTACAAGAACTATCTGCCATGCATGAATGTTAGAATTACAAGGTCAGGTTGTCCAACCAAGAGAGTATTAGGCGGAAAACAGTAAAATAAGAGACAGCAGTTCCTCAATAGCTCATTGTGTTGAAACACAATCTTGCTTATGCATAATTTCACCCAAGAATATGTGAATATGTGTAGAAACAGTCAGGTAGCATTAACAGAAATTTCCTACACAAGGCTGCCAGGTAAATAAATGTTTCTATTACCTGTAAGAAGGCTGTATTAATATACTGTGTACAACACTTCCACTGTCCAACCCCAAGGGTGCAAATGACAGCAAGATAAGTACATACACCAAGTGGTTTGTTCTGATAAATGTCCCTCAAGTGTCATGCTGTCATGGCTAGTTGTCACTGCTGCCAATACCCAGAGTAACAGATATAAATGCAGGTGGAGTATGGCAGTAGCACACACACACAGCATGAGGGCAGGGCACCACTATCAGTGTCACATATGTAATCCTGAATATGTGAATATATGTAGAAACAGTGAAGCAGTGTTAACAGATATTTCCTCCACAGGTCTGCCAGGTAAGGAAATGTATTTTTTAGCTTTAAGAAGGGTTTAATAATAGACTGTGTACAAGCATTCCACTGCCCAATCCCAGGCCATAGGTAGATGTAAAGTGAGGTCATGCCTCCAGAGTAATTAGTACAGTAATGATCAGTACAGTTGTGAACAATTAAAGCCTATACAGTTGTTAATTGACATCTCTCTCTCCCCCCCACCCTATCTGTGCCAATAATCCATACACATAATCAACAGGTATGTTCTTCTCCAAACCTACTTTTGGGACATGTTTCCTATTGTTCTTCAAATATTGAATCGTTTGATTATTAATGTTCCTCATTCACATACTATCATTGGTGCCTGTTGCTATCAATATAACTTGCATGCCA
>NC_056744.1:130596146-130651146 GCF_019279795.1 Protopterus annectens
CACCCACTTCATCCTGCCTGTACTCTCTTCTTCACCTGTCCTCCACAATTGTCTTTATTCTGAAATGTTGATCCCAGTCATTTAAACTCATCCACCTTTGCCAACTCTACTACTTGCATCCTCAACATTCCACTATCCTCCCTCTCATTCACACACAGATATTCTGTCTTACTCCTGCTGACCTTCATTTCTCTCCTCTGTAGAACATATCTCCACCTCTCCAGGGTCTCCTAAATCTGTTCCCTACTCTCAATACAGATCACAATGTCATCTGCAAACATCATAGTCAATGTGGACTCCTGTATGATCTTGTCTGTCAACCTGTCCATCACCATTGCAAATAAGAAAGGGCTCACAGCTGATCCCTGATGTCATCCCACCTCCACCTTAAACACATCCATCACCCCCACTGCAGACCTCACCATTATCACACCACCCTTGTACATATCCTGTACCACTTTTACATATATCTCTGCCACTCATGACTTTCTCATACAATGCCACAACGTCTCTCTAGGCACCCTGTCATATGCTTTCTCTAAGTCTGGAAAGACATAAACTAACTTGTGACCTTCTCTGTACTTCTCCATCAACATGCTCAGAGCAAACATTGCATCTGTAGTGCTCTTTCCTGTCATAAAACCATACTGCTGACCACTGCTTATCACCTCCCTGCTAAACCTAGCTTCCACTACTCTTTCCCATAACTTCATGCTGAGACTGATCAATGTTATCCCTCTGTAGTTACTACAGATCTGCACATCAACCTTATTCTTAAAATGGTACCCAAACACTTTCACTCCACTCCTCATGCAACCTCTCACTTTCCAAGATATCTTTAAACAATCTGGTTAAAAACACCACTGCCATTTCCCCTAAACACCTCCATGCTTCCACAGGTATGTCATGTGGAGCAACAGGCTTTCCAGCATTTATCCTCTTCATAGCTATCCTTACTTCCTCCTTGGTAAGCCATTGCACTTCCTGATTCACCATATCCACATCATCCAACCGTCGCTCTCTCATTCTCTTCATTCATCAGCCTCTCAAAGTACTCTGTCCATCTGCTCAACACACTCTCCTCACTTGTGAGTACATTTCCCTCATTATCCTTTATGACCCTTATCTGCTGCACATCTTTCCTAGCTCAGTCCCTCTGTCTAGCCAATTGGTACAAGTCCTTTCATCCTTCCTTAGTGTCCAGCCTGTTACACAACTCTCCATATGCCTCATCCTTAGCCTTTGCCACCTCTCTCCTTGCCATACACCTCATCTCCTTATACTCCTTTCTACTTTCCTCATCTCTCTGACAATCCCACTCCTTCTTCCCCAACCTCTTTCTCTGTACACTGTCCTGTACTTCCTCAGTCCACCACCAGGTCTCCATGTACTCCTTCCTCCACCCACATGTCACACCAAGCACCTTTCTAGCTGTCTCCCTTACTAGCTCTGCTGTACTTACCCAGATATTTGGTAAATATTCACTGCCACCCAGTGCCTGTCTTAACTCTTCCCCAAACTCCACCTCACAATCACCCTTTTCTAGTTCTCACCATTAGATCCTTAGTGCTGTCCTCACACTCCTCCTCTTCTTGGTCATCAATGTCATCTTACAGAACAACATTCCTGCTGCCTAACTACAATTTCCCCTGTCACCACTTTACAGTCTCTAATCTCCTTCAAACTGGCCCTCCTACATTGGATATATTCCACCTGTGTGCATCTTCCTCATCTCTTGTATGTCACCCTGTGTTCCTCCCTCTTGTTATAGTACATATTCACCACAGCTATGTCCATCCTATTTGCAAAATACACTACCATCTCACCATCTGCATTCCTTTGCTTAACACTATACATACATACTATACACTTCCTCATCCCCTCTGTTCCCTTCACCAACATGCCCATTAAAATCTGCTGCAATCACCACTCTCTCACCTTTGGGTGCAGTCATCACCATGTCATCCAATTGACTTTACATTTCTCTTTCTCATCCATCGCACACCCAACTTGCGTAGCATATGCACTAACAACATTCATCATTACACCATCAATTTCCAGCTTCATAAACATCACTCTGTCAGACACTCATTTCATCCTCCAAAAACATTCTTGGCATACTGTTCCTTCAGGATAACCCCTACCCCCTTTCTCCTCCCATCCACACCATGATAGCACAATTCTAACCTGCCTCCAATACACCTAGCTATTCTCCCCTTCCATCTGGTCTCTTGCACACACAATATATCAACCTTCCTTCGACCATATCAACTAGCTATGTCCCTATACTAGTCATACTGCCAACATTAAAAGTTCTTACCCTCACTACTACACTCCTAGCCTTTCTCCTCTCTTCCTGCCATATGAGTGTTGGACATCCTCCAGCGTATGTCTGCCAATGCAAAGGCTACTGTGCTATCAAATGACTCAAGTCTGTTACAGAAATATTATGACAGTGTCACTAATTTTGTCCCATTGCCCCTCATGTACATGTGGCATCCTACAGATGTCCTGCTCTAAAGGGTTGAGAGGGATGATTGGGCAGCAAGAGTGTGAATACAATGTGCCATACTGACATAGAACAGAAATGTATATCAGGTATTACCTGTGCACATGTCAGTATGAGTAGGTGTATCTGGCCGCCTCATAACAACAGACGTGGGATGCAAAATGTCAGTTAAATAAGCTGTTGCACACATGTGTAATCTTGATTACTGTGCATCCAACAGAATTAAATGACTACAGCTACTGGTTGTTGCAATACCCTCACACAGCCCTGGGTGCTATAATAAGAATGATTATCAGTTTGAAATTGGAGAGGCGTCTAACTGTGTTATGACTTTGTGTCCATGCCTACTAAAGACAGCTATATGAACACCTACATAGCTGTATGGACTCAGCAATACCTTAATAGTAAAACCTGCCTCCACCAAAGTAGAGTAATCCCCTTTGCTGGACAGCAGCAATACACAAACCACAGACTTGGTCCCCATATTAGCTGTGCAGGGCAAAGTAGGAGCAGGCACCAACTTGGTGTCAGGTCAGCCTTTGTCTGAACAAGCATATAAGGTCACAGGTGGATTACTGTAAGGCTAACTATGAATACAAATTGGACATATCCACCAAAGCCAATCACAAGGCCATCTTCACATATGTCTGCAATCTCAGAGGCAACAAACCAACCCACCCTGTAATTGTGGTCAGTCAGACCACATACACACACAACATAGCTCTAGCCAACCTGCTGCAGATAGGTTTAGGGCAAACATCACCCCCTGGCTCAGCATCACTATAGATGGATATGCACAGCACCCACACCCCTCCCCTCATCACCAGTGAGCAGGTACATATTGCCTACTGAAAGGCAACAAACGTAAGTATCCATGGGACCTGATAACATTCCTATCCACCTCCTACATGAAGTCAGACATGTGCTCACAGCTCCATTACACACTGTAATCACACCAAGCCTCGGCACCATCCACACCCCATCCGCATGAAAGATGGCCAGTGTCATCCCTCTACACAGACATGAATGAGAAATAGAGGATTATGCAATTAACTGGCCCTCATTGGGGGGAATATGACACATCAGGACCAGGAGAACAATGCAAGCTGATACTGTGCTGATAGATTACAGGGGTATGGTGTGGTTGTGAGTGGTGGTTACTGGTATTCAATGTAGATGTGAAGGTTTTGTACATACTGTTGCCAAATGTATTAGGTCCTGTGATATGTTTCCCTGTTTATGTCTTCCAGGTGCAATGTCGCATCAGCGAACATCAACTTTCTCAGCGGCTGAGACAAATATAATCATAGAAGCCATACTACAGAACCATGCCATAATGTTTGGCCAGAGCCAGCAACGTCTGTGGGAGAGGACTGCCCTGTGGGATGACCTTGTCCACAGGGTAAATGATGTTAGCCTGCATGCACATACATACGAGCAGGTCCGACATCGTGCAACCGACCTCATACTCCATGCCCGACAAAGGGCTGCTGGCATGGCCAGGGACCGCATAGCCCCAGGTGGGGGCCCAGCCATGCAGGCCTCACTGACACCCACCAAGGAGCTCCTTGCCAACGTTTGGGCAGCCATTCCAGTACAACATCAGGGTACAGACTCCCACATGCTGGAGGTGGGTGGCACCCAGACAATGGACGAGGACCGTGCAGGTAAGGCCCAAGTGGCGATTACTAGACTAGCGCAGCAGACATACGTATATCTGTAGAGTATCTACATGCATGTGTCTGGTCAGATTGCAGTTGTGGATGGGGTTTTCTAATGCACAGAAGTGCACATCTATGGTGAAGGACAGCAAATTGTGTAGTATTGTGGGTTGTACTGTAAATGTGTATTCATGCTGCATCCATCCTGTACCAATGCCACATGTGAGTCTGCTGACAATACCTCTCTCCCAAAACTACTTCGGTCCCTCCGGTCTGCATGTGAGACAGCACCCTGAAGCTGTTGAGTATGGAATTGTTCTGTTGTGGTTTGCCAATACCCCAGGCATGTGAAGGGCATGGAATTTACCATGCACACAACTGTCACTCATAGCCATATTGCTTTATGTGCATGTTCACTTGTGGTGGGGTTAATTGCATTGCATCACAGGGGTCAGCACAGAGGCCTATCTGAAGAGAATGCAACTTTCCTGTAGCATACTTCACAACCTGTCAGTGCAAGACTTCTGGACAGAGACCAACAAAATGGGGGGACAAATGACCAAAGGTAGGGACATGTGTGAAACATTACCCTTATACTACTATAATCAGTGTGCACACCCCTGTTAAGATGGCAGGTGTTTGTGATATATACAAATTTAGACCACAATATGTCAGTCCACACCTTCTCCAACCTTTAATGTGACCTACAACATGAACAATTTACTTGTAAGTTGGGCACAAAATATGGAGTGGACAAACCTTTCAATATTAAAACAACAGCAAGCAAGATGTATATATATAAACAACAAAGACTATCAGTGAGTCCCAGCTCTACCTTCCAATAAAATTTATTTCGTTGAACAGTTCCTTCTCTAGCACCTCGGCCAACAGCCTTTACAGAGTAAAACAGTAAAACTCATAAAACACTTGCAATATATACAAAAAACAAGTAATCAATCAATTACATAATTAAACTATCAAATCACATAGCTTGAATATATTTAAACCTTTCAATATGCTGGATGCATGCATGTGCATACCCTTCAAATAATATTTAATTGCAGCAGCTTGTGATTTACTGACAGCATTCAGTCTGCTTGGGTACACACCTGCCATCAAGTAAAGGCACTCTGATTAACACCAAATAACAGTCTGCTATCCAAGTAGGATATTCATGATATTTGCTCAGTTGCCTGCAACAGCAAGAGCTATAGCTTGCAGACAGCTTACAAATCAGCAAAGGGATCTCATATTTGAAAGGTATCAGTCAGGAGTAAGGTACAACAACATTACCACAGCACTGCATACACCATGGAACACAGTGGAGACAGTCATCAAAAGGTGGATTAAATATGGGACAACAGTGCTGTTGAAAAGAACCTGACGTCCCTCCAAAACTGATGAAAAGACATGTCAAAACCTGGTCAGGGAGGCTGCCAGGAGACATATAGCAACAATGAGGGAGTATCAGGAATCTCTTGCAAGTAGTGGTGTTATGTACTACATGTGAGAACAATCTCCCATATTCTGCATAAGTCTGGTCTGTGAGGTAAGGTCAGAAGAAGGAAGCATTTCCCCACACCAAAAAACATCCAGGGGTGGATACAATTTTCAATACAGCACATCAAGTCTCCCAAAGGCATGTGTGAAAATTTGTTATGGTGTAATGTGGCTATGGATCGAACATCACAGCCACAATATCAAAAGGTACTTGTGGTGCACAAGCAACACCTCTCTTCACCTGAAAACCACCATCCCCATAGTGAATCATGCTGGTAGCATTGGCCTGCAGTTGGGATGTTGTTCCAAAGCTGGAACTGGACCTGTAGTCATGGTGATGGGAATTCTGAACAGTTCCAAATAACACTCACATCTGTCCCAAATCCATCATGCATCTGCAAGAATGCTGAGGATGGGGATGGGTGTCAGCCTTCAACATGACAAAAACCCGAAGCATACATCCAAAGCTACCGAAGAATGGCTCCACCTGAACACACTCATCGTTATGGATTGGACCTGCCAGAGCCTAGACCTAAACCCAATAGAAAAACCCCAGTGTGACCTGATGAGAGCTGTGCACATGAGCTACCCTTGCAATCTGACAGCGTTGGGGGACCTTTGTAAGGAAATGTGGCCAAATAATGCCAAGTCAAGATGTGCCATGCTGATAAACACCTTCCCAAGAAGAGTGAATACTGTAAGTCACTTACAAAGTGCTTCAACAAAGTATCATTTTAAGGGTGTGCACACTTATGCAACCACCACATTGTACATATTTCATTCATTATATTTTACACGTAACAAATTTATTTGTCAATTGGATTGCACAGGTCATATGTCACATGAAAGGTGGGTAATATTTTTGAATGCATTATTGCGGTCTCATTTTATATATTACAAGAACATAGCATATTAACAGGGGTGTATACACTTATCATATCCACTGTAAGCTTAGAAGGTTGGTGGTGTAACAGGATTTGTGTGACCATACATTTACTGCTGGTTTGGAGGTCTGAAACTCAAATGTATGTAATTAATTAGTGATGCCACTCCTCAGATCATCCCAGTTATGTATCAGACAAACACAGGGGTTATGAGAAACAGAGCAAACATATGAGCCAGACATCTACACATCCTGCAAGGATCTGTACAGTTGTGAGGTATGTTCTGTAGTAGTTGCCACTGTGCTATACAGGTGAACAGCAATGATGTGTACATGAGTGCAGTCTGTGCTAGGGAAGGGCCATCACCTAACACTACTCATATATCCCAGAGCTCTATATTGTTAGTTACATGGAGTAAAACTGGCTGCAATGCATGATGTTGAGGGCTGTGTGTCATGCATGTCACCATTTGGGAAATGTGATGTCTGTGTAACAGATTTGTGCCACCTCACCTGTAAGTGTGTGTGTGTGTGTGTGTGTGTGTGTGTGTGTGTGTGTGTGTGTGTGTGTGTGTGTGTGTGTGTGTGTGTGCGTGTGTGTGTGTATACCAGCCAACCTTAAAGTGCAGGTATTAATATACATATGTTTTCTTCCCCTCACAGGTGGTGATGGGGTTCAGGGGCCCTCCCACTTGGAAACTGATGTCAGTGTCTCTGCAGACTCTGACAATGATGATAGGAATAGTGAGGTACAGGTGGGGTTGTCAGGGGCTGAATCTGTGCCATTGATTGCCATCCCACTGTTGTCCACACCATCCCCGCACACAGTGAAAATCCTCACACATACCCTGTCACCAGTGGCCACAGATGATGGACAGTTGGCAGGTGGTGGCATGGAACCAGCGAGTGTGGTGACTATGGCAGGTGTGAGTGTAGACACTGGCCATAGCCAAGTGCAGGCACACAGGTGGATGGACAGGGGTGCTCGCAACAGATTCACCTGTCAACACCTGTTGGCCCTGCCAGTTCTTTCTTATACACTCAACCCTGATGCAGTTGATGAGAGCATGCATGATACTGTGTATGACAGGTTTGTGGTATGTATTCCTGAGTTCACAGGGTGGAACAGTGAGACAAAATGGTATATCCTTTGCATACACACAGTAAGGACTGACACAGGGGATGTGCATACAGGAACACAAACACAGTTGGCAATAGACAGATTGGTAAACCACTTTGATGTACTGTAGTACTACATACACATGACATGCCCCACATAGATTATATGCTTGGGACATAACCTACTACCTCTTACAACATATAATGTTATGAATGCCTTCATGGATGGTGAGATAACCCACCAGAAACAGCATCTGGAGTCATGTATTGCCCCTACAAGCCTGGGCAAGTGATAAGGTAGCAGACGTTAACTCAGCATGATGTTTCCGTCAGGTATGATACCTGATGCTGGCATGTGTGTCAATACACTCACTGTGGCCGATTTGACAACAATATCACATACATGGGCATTGTTAAGGGACACAGACCACATATAGGTTGCAAACATCTGGATATTCCATAGACATCTGTATAGAGGACTGGTATGGCCTGTACAATGGTTTAACATGCTGCATGTGAGGCAGATGCCGTTACCACGCTATATAAAGTAATGCCACCAGGAGGTGGTAAACAGGCATGGATGGTACACACATCAAAATGGTATAAGCCAAACAGGATATGATCCTCACCCAAACACACACACACCATTGCCAGTATTGAGATTAGAACCCCTACCTATTTAGTTATTACGACTATAGTGCTACGCAGTTATCAGATGCACCATGGAGCTTATATGATGTCATCTAGTCCCAAGGTACTTTTAAGGTGAATATCATCAACAGGCCTAGTAAAGTAGGGTGATGGGAAGTGTACAGGGTGGTATACAACTCAAAATGGTATAACACACAAAGTATATGATTCTCAGACAAACACACACACAAACAGTTGCCAGTATTGAGATTAAAACTCCTATCTAGTTATTACTACTATAGTGTTACACAGTTATCAGACATGCCATGGAGCTTATATGATTTCACCAGGTCCCAAGGTACTTCTAAGGTGAGTGACATCAGCAGGCCTAGTAAAGTAGGGTGATGGGAAGTGTACAGGATGGTACACAACTCAAAATGGTATAACCCACACAGTATATGATTGTCACCCAAACAAACACAGACACTTACTTGCATTAGAACCTCTGTCTATCTAGTTATTTGTACTAAAGTGTTTTGCAGTTATTGCATGTGCTACAGAGCTTACTGGACTGACAACTGGCCAAAGGTGCTGATAACTGCACAGCTGAGGTAAAATATTACACATGCCAGAAATTCTGCCTTCAGTTTTTCCTTTAGATCTTGCTAGTTCTTTCTCTCTTGCACTTCAGATAGCCTAATAGCTTTGCACTTCAACAGGTTTTTGTATCAATTATTTCAGCACACATGAGAGCCATCAGCAGTAGTCGTTCCTCATGGAATTAGCTCCAGTACTTAGTAGTTATGACCACCCCTCCTGGCATGATTAAAGTGCAATTCTCTGTACTTTTGCCCATTAACCTGGTGCACGTGGGCATTCTGAGGCACTGTTGCAACTTCCTCATGTACACAGACAACCCTCTCCTCAAAACTCCCAGCACTCATACTTGTGAGAGATACCCCTATATCACCAAATTGGAAGATATGCACTCTCAAGTGAAGACTGGACTAGCTAGTCAGGAGGAGAAGGTCAACACCTGCACCACACCACATGGAACACATAGCCCTTCAGAACACCCACTATCACAGCTCTGACATTCAAACAAAGACCACACACCCACCTTCACAGAGGCACTCAATAGATGCTTATCCAAACAGCAGAGACCACCAAGAAAGACACCCACTCGACCACCACAACACAGCGCAAACCACAGGACACATATCTCACCTACACAGTGTGGCCCTCAACCTAAGCCCCTAAGGCTAACCACCATGCCCAATACAGTAATCATAGGTGACTCAATAGTGAGGCACACAGATGTCCCACTCAGGTTGAATATGGAGAAGGTAACAGTCAGCTGTCTATCACGTGCCAGAATCCAACACATAACACACTTAGTCAAGTCACCCCACAACAACTACAAGTATCACTCTGTCATTGTCCATGTGGGTATGAATGACCTGAGACACACCTCCCTGGACTACATGAAAAGAGACATGGTGAAGCTCTCAGATTATGTGGGCCAGGCATGTATGACAGTAGCCCTGAGCAGTATACTACTATCACCCAGAATGATACTGCAGTACAAACAACAAATGACTGACTTCAACAATTGGCTTACATGTCTGGTGTCATTCTCAGGGGATCCAGTATCTGTCTGCTTGGGATGACATGATTGACAGACCACAATGACTTTCCAGAGATGACCTGCATCTGTCTCCCCTGGGTTTCCTGGTACTGGCTAAGTCTCTTGCTACCCCTATAGTGCCTTTTTAGGCAGTGTTCCAAATCAAATTACCACCGTAACAGCTATAAATAAATGCAATCTGAGGGTCATGCTGCTCAACACTAGACATCTAAATCTCAAGATGCAGTCACTCAAAGCACTCATCAAAATGGAGAACATTGACATTTGTGCTGTAATGGAGGCCTGATTTACAGCAGCAGACAGCACCTCTGAACTACCAGGCTATAACTAATTCCACACCTGTCAGCCCCAAAATATGGACCACAGCTCCAAAGGCAGTGGTGTCTCCATATTCATAAAGGATATGCACACCTCCAGACTAGTATTCCAGCATAATGCATCTGAGATACTTCAGGTACAACTGACATTGGGTAATAGCGCAATCAAGGCCATAGCCTGCTTTAGGTTCCCATCCATGTCCCTAGACTCTCAATCCACATTCCTCAACACCCTGGAATCTATCAAGGTCCAACCCAACACTCTCATACTAGGACACTTCAACTACCCCTCCATCAACTTGGAAAAGCACTCTAGCACCAATACACTGGCCCAGTGCTTCCTGGAATTCATCAGTTCCCATGTCCTGGACCAGCTCATTCTGAACCCCAGTAGAAGAAGCAACATCCTTGACCTGTGATTACTAACAAATGAGACCGTTGCTTGACAACAGTAGTCAATCCCTACCTGGTCAAATGCAACCATAAAGTAATCACCATAGAAATCCATATCTCACCCCCACCCCCCACAAAGGTAACCACCTTGAAAAACTTCTTCAAAGCTGATTTTGGACTCCTAAAAACAGAGGTGGCTAACTTCACAGGAAAATAGCTGCATGACTGCCGAATCATACACAAATGCACTGTACAAACATGTACATAAATGCATGGAACTAGCCATACCCAACAGAACAAAATGCTCTCTCCAAACACTGGAGGCCAATCTGGTGGTCCCCTGCAATTAATAAACTGTACAGCAGAAAGAAGAAACTGTTGCAGAAAAAGATGGAGTCCCAAGACTGGAAAAACTCCCTTATTATCCTCAACAACAACTTGAGATCCCTCATGAAATCATCCAAAGCCAGCTATGATGGCAAAATTGCAACAGACACTGACAACAATCACAAAGCCTTTGATAGTTATGTCAATAACCTCCACAGCAATACCTAGACATGCTCTGAGTTACTGCACAATGCTGCCTCCTCTATTGAGCCAACAGATATTGCCAACATAGGTTCATAGGTTCATAGGTAGGTACTAGGCTATTGGCCTGAGGACTTACATAAGCCTAGCCAACAAGGTTCCCTGGCTTATGCCACCCAAGAAAGTTATTTTCCTGTGCCACTGTCGAGCAGAGACACAGAAGTGATCCCCGGGGTGTATTTCCTAGTTCCCATCCACTCATCAAGATTTTTCTTGAAGAGTGCTAATGAGGAACGTTGCTTGACCTAGATGGGTAGCCTGTTCCAGAGTATGGGAAGTTTCTGGGACAAGAATCTATCCCTCCAGCATGTCCTGTTTATTGTGGTGACAAGGTTTAGGTCCCTAGAGCGTGTAGCTCAGAGGGTTGGGATTTCTTTAGGTGTAGCATGTCCAACAGCTCTAGGTTTGACATAGCTTTATATGTTTGGCAGAGATCACCTCGGAGTAGGTAATATGCTATGGAGTAAAGCTGGAGTTTTTTGAGATGATCAGTGTAGGGCATCTGTTTGAGGCCAGTAATCCTTTTTGTGAAGTACTTCTGTGGCCTTTCCAGCAGCTGCAGATGTCTTGTGAGGTACATTCCAAAAGGGGCGTTGTACTCTATAATGGGTCTAATGAGTGTCGAGTAGAGGGGAATGATGACCTCTTTTTTCCTAGATGAGAACCCTTTTATGATGAGGTGTGCCACATAGAAGGACTTCCTGACTACTGTGGCGATGTGACTATCAAAGGACAGTCTATTGTCCACCTGGGTCCCAAGGTCTCTTCTCACACATTCGGTGTTAAGTAGGCTGCTGTCTATGTAGTATTTCATGGGTACAGAGTTTTTACCAAAGGGGATGACAATGCACTTTTGGCATTGAACTTGAGGCCATGACTCTGACACCAGGCATCTGTCTCAGCGAGGCCCTTCTGTAGAATTTCCACATCATTGAGGGACTTAACTATGGCTCCTAGTTTGTAGTCATCTGTGACCTTCATTAGTCAGAGGCCTTCTGTGTTAGCCTGTACATCAGAGAAGTAGATACCAAACAGGAGAGGTCCCAGGACTGAACCCTGTGGTACTCCACTTGTCACTGGTTTGAGGTCAGATTTGGAGTGTGCAACTTTTACAGTGTGGGTTCTGTCAGTGAGCCAGTTGGCACCCCATCTTGTGATGTAGGGATTTATACCTAGTTTAGTGAGTTTAGCTATAATTCCAGAATGGGGGATGGTGTTGAAAGCCTTGGCAAGGTCAAGATAGGCTGTGTGAACCACCTTACCCTCATCTACGGCTTTGGTGACTGCCTCAAAGAAGTCGATCAGGTTCAGGAGGCATGATCTGTCTTTCACAAACCCGAACTGGGTGGGATCCAGAGTTTGGAGGTTACGAATGTCTTTTTTATGAGTTCCATGATGATACGTTCCATGGCCTTGCAGTCCAGGCTCATCAGGCTAATAGGGCAATAGTTCCTGGGATCAGTGGTGGCTCCCCCTTTGTGGAGTGGGATAACTGTTGCTGTACACCATTCAGTGGGCACAAAGCCTGATGTGAGGCTATGATTGATTCTTGATTCTTGCCAGCACATTCAGTGCCAGCTTTACCCATCTCTCCCCTCTAAGGAAACAATCACAATGCCAGAAGAATCCAAGGCACCCAGCATTACTGCATCCCAGGTTAAACCTGCATTGTCCACATTCAAGAATACAGCTTCCATGGGTCCCAAAAATATCCCTGGCTGTGTTCTACATGAACTACAAAGCGACCTGGCACCACATCTGTGTGCCCTGTTCAGTCACAGCCTCACCTCAGGCTTTGCCTGTCCCAAATGGTGCACTGCTACAATTATCCCTCTCCATAAAGGGGTAGCAACTACAGACCCTGGGAATTATCGGCCCATTAGCCTGACAAGTCTGATATGTACAGCTATGGACCACATCATCAAGGACATGATCGAGAAAGATATAGGTAATCTCCTAACTCGGACCCCACACAGTTTGGCTTTGTGAAAGGGAGATCATGCCTGCTCAACCTGGTTGACTTCTTTGAGTCAGTCACCAGGGCTGTGTATGATGGTAAGGCACTGCATGCAGCCTATATCAATCTGGCCAAGGCTTTTGATACCATTCCTCAGTCAACAATTATTGATGAACCCACCAAACTAGGCATCAATCCCTATATCATTAGGTGGGTTGCAAATTGGCTCACAGATAGAACATACAGAGTGAAAGTAGCAAACTCCAAGTCAGACGCCCAACCAGTTATGAGTGGACTCCCACAGGGATCACTCCCGGGTACTCTCCTGTTCAGTATCTACTTTTCAGAAGTCCAGGCCAACACAAAGGAACTCTGGCTGACCAAGTTCACAGATGACTGCAAGCTGGGACCCATCATTAACTCCACAAGTCATGCAGACATCCTACAGAAAGGCCTCACTGAGACCAATGAGTGGTGTGGAAACCAAGGCCTGAAGCTTAACACAACAAAATGCATCATCATCCCCTTTGGTAAAAACTCAGTTCCCACTAAGTACCACATTGATGTGAGCCCACTGAACAATGTAGGCATTATAAGAGATCTGGGGACACAGGTTGACAACAACCTCTCCTTCAACCACCACATCACCACTGTGGTCAGGAAGTCCTTCTATATGGCACATCTCATTACCAAGGGTTTTGCATCCAAGAAGAAAGAGGTGATCATCTCTGTCTACTCTTCCCTCATTAGACTAATCATCAAGTATCATGGCCCATTTGGCATGTACCTCACTAGACACCTGCAACAGCTGGAGAGGCCACAGAAGTTCCTCACAAAGAGGATCCTAGGCATTAAACACATGTCCTACACAGACAGACTCAAAAGACTACAACTGTTCTCTGTCTCATATCACCTACTTAGAGGCAATCTTTGCTTGACTTACAAAGCCATGTCTGACCCAGCTCTCCCCTCTCCTGTAGAAATGCTACATCTAAAGACATCCCAATCCCTCAGCACCACACATTGCAGAGACCTCAACTTTAACACTACAATCAACATAACATGCTGGAGGGACAGGATCCTCACCCAGAGACTGCACATGCCCTGGAATAGACTTCCCATACATGTCAAGCAAAGCACCTAGCTGACCCTGTTCCAGAGAAATCTTGACTGGATGGGTAATAGAAAGTTCACCCCAGGTATCACTCCAATGGCTTTACTTGATAGAGGCACTGGGAACTAACATTGGGTGGCACAATGGCAGGGCACATGTATGGGCTAGGCTTGTAAAGACTCGAAGGTCATTATCCTAGTACACACCTATGAACCTATAAGGGGAATGACAGCAGCATGACTGATAAAGTAGGGCAGTGGGTGGGAAACTTATCAAAATACTTCTTCCTACAAACATACACACACACTTATACATCCACTCAAATATTTGCCAGATCTAAGAGTAGAACCCCTGCTTATCTAGTTATTTTTACTATAGTGTTACACAGTTATCACATGGGCTAAAGAGCCTACTGGGCTGACACCTGGCCAAAGGTGCTGATAAGAGGAATGACACCATCAGGACTGATAAAGTAGGGCAGTGGGTAGGAAACTTATCAAAATACTTCTTCCTACAAACATGCACACTTATACACCCACACATACATTTGCCAGATCTGAGAGTAGAACCCATGTGTATGCAGTTATTTGTACTACAGTGTTACACAGTTATCGCATGCACTACAGAGCTTACTGAGCTGACAACTGGCCAAAGGTGCTGATAAGGGGAATGATATCAGCAGGACTAATAAAGTGGGACACTGGGTGGGAGACTTATCAAAACACTTCTTCTTACAAACATACACACACATTTATACTCCCACACACATTTGTCAGATCTGAGATTAGAACCCCTTCCTAGCTAGCAATTTGTACTATAGTGTTACGCAGTTATCACAAATGTTACTAGGCTGACAACTGGCCAAAGGTGCTGATAAGGGGAATGACATAAGCAGGACTGATAAAGTGGGGCACTGGGAAGTGTTGTGGGTGGGACTGGCCTAAAACTGTTTCACCTACAAACAAACACACACTCCCTCACTCTCACATACACAACTGTCTCACACACACACACACACACACACACACACACACACACACACACACACACACACACACACACACTTGCCAGTATTAAGATTAGAACCCCTACCTATCTAATTATTTGTACTATAGTATTACACAGTTATTGCACATGCTACAGAGCTGATCAGTGTCCAATGGTACTTCTAAGGTAAATGACAGCAGTAGATCTTGTGAAGTAGGGCAATGTGAAGTGTACTGAGTGGGAACAGTCTCCTAATACTTAGACCTATGGACACACACACACACACACACACACACACACACACACACACACACACACACACACACACACACACACGCAGGTGATGTGATATTATAAATACACCCTCAGTACTGCTACACAATGGGGCTAACCTTTTATGCTGGCACATGCAACTGTTTACAACTGGTATGCCACTGTCCACAGCAAGACATCACTGTATGCCATTCAGGGTATCCGTGTGTGTGACTCATTCTGTCTGTGTCCCCCTGTGTGTGTCTCTCTCTCTCTCTCTCTCTCTATCACTGTCTGTCTCTCACTTCCTTATATCTGTGTGTGTGTGTATGCTTGACATATGTTATCTGTTGCCCATATATATGTGTGTTTGTGTGTATCTCATGCAAAAGATGCAGATATATCACATATGGGCAACCTACAGCTAGCTGAGGGTAATCCTGTCTGATGTGTGTGTGTGTGTGTGTGTGTGTGTGTGTGTGTGTGTGTGTGTGTGTGTGCACGCGCATGTGTATGCGTGCGTGTGTGTGTGTGGGGGGGGGCAGTTGAAGTGTACATAGCTGTCTGTATGCACAGACATATATACACAATACAGTCATATATTCCGATGTGGGTTCCAACATGTCCTGTGATTCTAATTCCGATGTGGATTCCAAAATGTCCTGTGATTCTCTAAGTGTAAGAGCATGCCTAGTTTGACCTTCTACAGTTAGAGTGAGACTCCATTCCAGAGAGAGATGTACTCCAGTCCAGGGTTTTGTGTGCTAAAGCCATACCTCTCAGGAGTACACATGACTTTCCTCAGGGTTCTTGGTTTGTTTAGCAGACATTTTCTGACATATCTGTAGTCTGACACTGCAATGCATTGTGTCATTACCTAGTGCCAGACACCCTCAGATCATCACAGTGCTTTACCAGAGAAATACTAGTTGTATGATGCATAGACTAATATTATGAGGGCAGCAATGTACATTCTTGCCCAACAAGCCCATTTGTGAGGTGTGGCTACAGCCAGTTTAGTAATGACGCACTGTGTAAACAGTCCGGCAACCTGGTAATATACTGGCTGGGGATCTCCTGCTTGTGAGGTATCTTTCCAACCTGAAATGTCATATCCTTGTATGTGCATACCTCTCACCTGAACATTTTTTGGCAGCTTGTCCAGGTGTTTGGCTAGAAGTTTCATCCTGTCTACATACACTTGTGTTTTTATGGCAAGTTAGTTACATATAATTGAAGAGTGATGTTACAAAATAATTACAGACATTACTGTTTCAGACTACATAACCTTCAGACAATTCCTGCTACTGAAAACCCCTCACCCTACCAACTTTCTCAGTATGTAAGTGCAATATTTACAACACATGCCTATCATTGTGCCTTTGCTCCACTGTAATTTCTGCCCTTGTCCAGACATTTTGCTGTCAGAGATTGAGAGTTATGGGTGTGGGTACAGAGTGCATTCTACTGTGCAGGCATGTCCATTATATGTAAAAGCAAACATAAGAAAAATGGATTATAGAAAATAACCACTGGTAACAGTACCAAAAAGCACTTATATTCACAAAAGCCTTGGCACCTCAGCTACATATCCTTCAAGATGCCCCATTATATGTGTAGTATATTTCACATAGCACTGTCACTTCCAGGTATGTCAGTGGCAGAGCAGTGGGTGTCACTGACATGCATAACAGTTGGCACTACAGTTATCTACACATGGCCCTGTCAAAGACAGCACTGTACCTAAGGCACTACGAGACAACTGCCACGGGAACATGCTGGCCAGATCCTGACAGTATTAACCACACATACACATAGCTCATTGACCCCTGCATACTGTGAACAGGCAACACATTTTCATGTATATTAGTACATCCCTGTCAATGTGGGCTATGCTGCTATTTCCCTGCAAACATACATGTTACTGCATTTGTGTGGGTATATGGGGGGCACATCTGTCAACTGTATACATTTGCACAGACTGTGCTGATATTTGCTTTACATTTTGGTTCCATTTATCATACTATTGTGCCCTGTCTTGGGGACTAGAGGCATATTAGTAAAGATCACAGGTCAGATTGTAATGGCATACATTTGAGTTTCAGACTTCTTACTCTTCATAGCCTTACTGCAACTGCGGGTCCTGCTGTGCTATCACTGTGTCAGTCTGCAGGGGCGTAATTCAACATTGCCACCATTTGTGTGCCTTAAAAAGACATTTCTCTCTGGTTTGCTACAGCTGACTTGCTGTGTGGGTGTGAGGGGTGGGTATGGGACCCCCACACTGACATCCATGCCTGTGACATATGACCCCACCAGTTAGTTGTCCCCACACATATACTGCAATGGGATTTGCCACCTTGTGTACTACTGCACAGTGTGTGGAGGCCAGTTTTGGTCAGACATTTCCTGGTGTCCCATATAGCTGTCAGTTGTGTGCTGCTATCCCAGTAGTCCACTCCATTCCCTTGCATGCATGCAGCATTACCATAGATATGCTAGCAAAACATAGTAATACATTCATTTATTGTTAAGAAGACTGACTTACCTAGTGCTTGTGGCAGTTGTGAGGATGGTGCTTGAGGGCCGCCTATGTTGGATGCACACAGTACATTGCCTATGCATGGTAAGTTACACATATTGTGATATGTGTGTCATCCATTTTACTGTGTGTGTGTGTGTGTGTGTGTGTGTGTGTGTGTGTGTGTGTGTGTGTGTGTGTGCGTGTGTGTGAGTCAGAGAGAGGTGTCATTCCCTGGGGTCCCTACAGTGTCAGTGTGTGTGTTATGCATTGCATCTTTGCCAAGGCCTGAACATACTGGGCACACCTCTATCTGCCTACAGGAGCAGGCTCAGGGGCCTACTCCTCTGAGTCCCTCTGTGCCTGTGGGGACCTTGGCAATGGTGGTGGGCTGTGTGGCCCTTCCCCGTGCTGTTCCTGCTGCAGCTGTTTCTGCAGGATAATATTGTGTAGCATGGCACATACTATACATGTGC
Source organism: Protopterus annectens (assembly GCF_019279795.1). Taxonomy (NCBI): domain Eukaryota; kingdom Metazoa; phylum Chordata; order Ceratodontiformes; family Protopteridae; genus Protopterus; species Protopterus annectens. The sequence goes on from NC_056744.1 coordinate 130,614,702, forward strand.
ACATGTGGATGGAGAGTACTGCAAGGTTCCACCAGATATGTCAATGCAGCGGAACCATGACTTGAGCATCCCAAACACATGCTCTATTATGATCCTGGCTTGTGTGTGTGCCTCATTATGGTGTTCTTGTGTGGGTGTGTGAGCATTTCTGATGGGTGTCATCATCCACGGTTCCAGTGCATAGCCAGCATCCCCCACCAGATGGCCATACGGGATGTGTCCCCTGGCAAATGCCTGGTACAGCTGTGAAAATGCCAGATGTGGGAGCTGTGATAGCTTCCAGGGCTGCCAGCGCACACATGCTTGATAATGCCCTAGGCATTGCACATGACCTGGCAGTTGAAGGAGGGGAAGCCCTTGCAGTTTATGTAGACCCTACCCTGTTCACTGGGGGGTACTTTGATGTGTATGTGCATGTAGTCTATCGCACCCAGTACCTCTGGGTATTCTGCTACACAGTAGAAGAGAAGCATATTGCTGATCCTCTCCTCATGGTTGTTGGGGAAGTAAATGTGTTCACCGGCATGTGGTAGCATGGCATCCAAGGACTGGTGGAGTACCCTGGATGCAGATGCCTGTGAAACCCCCATGATGTCCCCACTAGGTTTTTGGAAAGTACCTGTAGCTAGAATTCTTAAGGCTACACATACCTTGGTATCCACTGGGATGGGTCCCCTTCTGTTGTCACTAGGTCTGAGTTGAGGCAAGCACAGCTCAGTGATTTGCTGAAGTATGTCTCTGTCCACCCTGTAGTGCTCTATCTCCAGATCATGTAGCCCCTGCTAAGTTACCCTGGGTCTGAACACTCCTCCATGGTTTGTGGTGGTTGTCAGCATTATCCTCCTCACTGCCCTCAGCCTCTACCACATACTGATGGACCAAAGCAATGGCAACCCCTAACATTTTTCCAGTTAAAATTCCCCCGCATGTGCACACCAAAGGTGCAGTGTTTGTCAAAAAAAACAGACTGTAAGCTGTTTCCATGGTTTATACTGTTGTGCTGCAGATGCTGCCTGTATGATTGGCTCACTATAATGCATTCCATCTGCTAGCTATGTAATTTGTACTTGATTGCTTTTATTCTGATATTTTCCTTTTTTCCTTTTTTCTCTTTATGTCCCTTCCCATTTCCTCCCCTTTTAAGCCCTGAGGCATGCCGTGCAAACCCGGTGCCTAAATGTAAACAGTCCTGCTATTTCCTGGGGTGGGTCTTTGTTTGTTTTAGACCGGGTGCATGCCATGCAAACCCTTTTGGCTAATGTAAACATGAAGAAATGGCCCTCCCCTGGATGTGAACATGCTCCTCATTTCATGGAATAAGTCAATACAGCCTCACACACACCCCCTTGCTTAGCTGTGCTTAGCTAAGCTTATCTCTGCACCATAGGGCTCCAGTGTGCTTACAGCATGCCTGACACACCCACGTTTCATGTCTGTTGCTCCTCCTAGTTACAACAATCATGCTAAAACACCTACATGGTTAGGTGCAGTTTGGCACTTAGAAGATTTTTGTAATGCAGTAAATTTCCCCTTATTTGCATACCCCACTGCCTTAGTCCATAGTTACTGTACTAACACAGAGCCTTTCCTTTTGACAACCACTGTTCCCTGGTATTGTTTTGATTCTACATGCCATAGACTATAATGGCAAAATGCAGATTTCCCCTAAAACTGAGTTTTTACATTTTTTTTTTATTTTCGGCACAATCCCGTTTGCACGCCATTGCTCTATGCTTAAACGGCTGAAATAGGCCAAAAAAAAAAAACTTTGGTTTTTATAAAAATGGAGCAGTTTTTCATGCCAATGGCCAATACTATAATACATGCTTTTTTGGGATCTGTCATGCCTCTGTTTTGTTATTTACAGAAATGTATTCAGTTAGTAACCAAATACATTTCTGCAACTAACACTGTTCTTGTACGGATACCTGCCTGCTTGCTAAATCACTAATTCACCTCATTTGCATGGTTTCCACCAGCAAATGAGATAATTAGCATAATTCAGTGGTGTCCATGCAAGAATAGTGCTAGCAGGCTCGTGCATGCTCCCAACCTTGTTTACTGAATCGCTTGGCGGCCATATTCCGTGCAGGAGCTGCTGCACTATTCCTGCACGGAAAAAATGGCTTATTAAATCCCGGGGCTAATCTTCTGTCACATTTCTGCATAGAACTTGCGTACATTTTCTGTGTCGGCATGAGGTTTCATCATCTCACAAAATATGCCATTGATTTGTGTACCATTTTATTGAGGTAGCTTTGACTGAAGTAAAAAAAAAAATACTGAAAGCACATTTAACTGCATGTGCATTTAACTGAATAGCCATTTTGTCGAAAAGTGTAAAGTCTTCAAATGGTATTTCTGGAGTCATTTTTGCACATGGAAGTTGTTTGGAGGCATAACTTAAAAGATTGTGAATGGATTAGCAATACCCCCTGTCATGTTTCACTCCCAGATTTATAGAGGTTTGTGTGTCAGCACTGATTCACTGTGTATGTTTTTTTTTTCTTTTCTCCATTGGTTTATAACTGTCAAGTGAGAATATATAATTAAGGGGTGGGGGTGGGGGTGCAGTGGGGCTTGTCCCCCCCGAAAAAAAACTTTCTTGTAGGGTATGTGTTGTATAGAAGGTTTTCAACCAAATGTCTTTTCAGTCAAATGTGCCTGCAATGAAATGGACTTTCATCTTTTTTTATTTGTACTTTTGTACTTCAGTGAAAGCTACCTTTGGCAGATATAGAGTGCTGGACTTTAGTGTTGATGGACTAATATACATATATGTAACTATATATATATATATATATATATATATATATATATATATATATATATATGTATATATATATATAGACTGACATATCATACACATACATATGTTTGCATATTTACCACTAATATTGTGGCTACAGTCATGGCAGAAAATGGTTCAGTAAGAATCAGTTCACTCACTTGGTTCACACTTAAATGAAATTAAATGTGTACCCAGTTATGTTTACATATCATCTTTGTATGTTGTGTCATTTATTTTCAAAAATTTAAGACACTGCTCTTATATCAATGCCAGTAGAACAGGATACTCATTGGCACAAGGTTATCCATCTTCTCAAGGGTGAACCATCAACCAACCCCAAAAACTACAGACCTATTAGTCTGATTACTGTAATATGCAAAGCCATGGAATTAATTATTATGGAAATGATCAGAACAACATAGGCAACCTTCGGACATTGGAACCAAACCAGTCTGGTTTTGCCAAAGGAAGATCATGCATACTTAAACTGGTAGACCTCTTTGAGAAGGTAACTAAGGCAATGGCTGAAGGGAAAATGATGGATACCACCCGCCTAGTCCTGGCTAAGGTGTTCGGTACAATACCCCCCTCAGGTATTGTGGACAAAATCACTGAACTAGGAATAAATCCCTACATAACTCACTGAATTGCCAGCTGGCTCACAGCTAGGACAAGAGGCAGGTCACCAACGGGGTACCATATGGTTCCATAATGAGTCCACTCCTATTTGGCATCTACAACTTGGAGGTCAAGGATAATGTCAAGGGCCTCTGGCTCACCAAATTCGCAAATGACTGCAAATTGGGAGCTATCATAAATTTCCCCATGACACTAACATCATGCAAGATAATGACTGGGGTTAAAACCACAGATTAAAACTCAATGCAAACTAGTGTATTATAGTGCCTTTTGAGAAAATATTCACCCAGGTAAATGACTTCATTGATAAGACACCCCTAAGAGTTGATAGAGTAGTTAGAGATCTGGAAACATATGCAGACAGTAATGTGGCTTTTGACCAACATATAGTCAAGGTAGTAAGAAAATCATTCTATGTTATCCAACTTATAAGTAAGGGTACAGCATCCAGGTCCAAGGAGGGTATAGTACTACTCTACTCATCCCTAAACAGGCCCATCATTGAGTACAATGCTCCCTTCAGCAAGCACCTGACTAGACATACGCAACAGTTGGAATGCCCACAGAGGTTCCTCACCAAGAAAATCCAGGGCATTAGCACATTGTCTGATACATATCTCCTTAGAGCCCTGTCTTTGTAGTCAGTCTCCTACATGTTTTTGAGAGGTGATTTGTTTTTGGCATATATGGCATCCTTAGATGCAACCCTGATGGAACTTTTGCATATCCACAGAATGAGGAGCAGCAGAAATACTAGATCCAAGGATTTGAACTGTGCTTGTGACATAAATAAAACATGCTAGTGAGACAAATATGTTTTCAAAGGATCCCCATGCTCTGGATCAGACTCCCCATCTGTGTGAAGCAGAGTCTATCCCTAACCCCTATTCAAATGGCATCTATATCAGAACATCTACAACTTAGGTTGTCGAATACTAAATCATCAACACCTAAGCATCAAACGCTTACAATAGTGAATGGCCACATCATCGAATTCTTTCCTCGGGAAAGAATTCAGGTGGCCGTCCGTAAACAAAATAAACACACCCAAACATAGTGGGGGGCTATGCCCCCCACACACCCTAACTAAATATACCAACTCTGAGATCGCTCTACATTGAGGAAAGGGCAAATCCCTGATAACGGCCACGCAAATTCTTTCCCAAGGAAAGAATTCGATAATGTGGCCATTAGCTATTGTAAGCATTCAACGCTTAGGTGTCAATGATTAAGCATTTGATAACCTAAGCTGTTGGCAATTCAATAGGAAACTTTCAAATGTAACCTTGACCATTGGATAGGTAATGATAAATTCATCCTAAGGCTGTCCCCCATGTCTCTTACAGAAAGAGGCCAACAATAAACATTCCCTAACTAACATGCCCCCCATATAACTTTTTAGCAAACTCCTTTCATACTCCTCCTAACAAACATCCTCTTCCAATTGCAACACAAAACCTACAAGGAATGCAATTGAGTTGGGTTGCATGGCTAGGGTTATAAAGGCTCTGGAGCTCATTAGCCTAGTATATGCCTATGAACCTATTTGTTGTGTGCTGCTCTTTCTGTGTCAATGATCACAGGACAAAAGATGCATCTGTCACAATATCTCTTAAACTAAGGTAAATAGAATCATGAAAACTGTCACCAAAATTGGGTTATCATAGCTGGATGGCTAAGTTGTGGCATAATTTCATCTGCCTTCATCACATTATTGTTATGATACATTACAGAATAATGTAGCTTTTTTCTTGCTTCAAAAATATTTGCTTTGTGTCAAACTGAGTTATCTAGGATTTAAAATGAAAGCTATTATTTCTGTTTCCTGTTAGTGCAGTAAAACAGAATTGCTAAGCCTTTTGCCCACATATGGCTTCCATTCTGCTTGTCTGCAACAAAAAGAACAGAAATATAGACTAGCTGCTTAAAAAACAAAATAGTTATTTACATTGCTGTAAGACAGACTAGACCACAATGTTAGCAGAGCCACTGAATAAAATACATATACCTATACACTTCATATATATTTACATAATCATTTTGCAGACCTTTTATTTATGCTTGTCTCTCTTTGTCCATCTTCTAGTCTGTCTGCCTACCCACCTACATAAATTAGACAGCTTATTTTCTGATAGCTGTTACATTTATTAGCCTTTTTAATATACTAAGGGCATATTCCTCACACTCCTTGATAACTGTATAGCAGCTACTTAGTTCACTAATCATAATTTAATACACACAGCTTGCACTGCAAGAAAATGAAATTAAACATAAACAAATGCACGTGTCCTGCTTTGTCTGTGTTTTGTGTATTATAGTTCTCTTTGCAATAGAATGAATGCCAAAGTCTCAAAGAGACAAGAAGCAGCCAAGTAAGTTTATTTTAAAGCAGATGTATCGCATGCAAATGGTCAGCAACTGATCTCATTCCATCCTCTCTAGAGATATTACCTTGCAGAAGTATGTAAAAATAGACTGTTGGAAGAGAACTCTATATAGGTGCATTAAGATCAGGTTACACTGTATTGTTTTTAGTATTAATAAACACTGACTCAGCTTTTAGTTAAGCATAAAGCTAATTTTCTGGGTCTAGAGACATTTCAGAAATAAAGAGTATAGATGTCATGGTGATAAGTATTTTTTTTTACTCGAGTAAAATGTGTCACTGTTGATATAAGTAAAAAGGACAGACATAGCATAATAGCTAAGATCTTTGCTTTCAATGCATAAGGTACAAGTTTGAGCCTGACCTGTATCCAAAAGCTATATGGAATTTTTATGTTGTCTTTGTGGGGTTACTCCTACTTTCCCAAAACATGTTGAGCGTTTCCACTCAAACTCACTCAAAAATGGAGTTATGGGCAGCAATACAGAGTCTAGAATGTGCCTTTGAAGGGGACAGGTGTATAGACAAACTGCTTTGGGCATTAACTCTGGTGCACAGTATCTTCTAGACAGGAGAACATGGATGACATACTGCGTGCCATGTAATGTCAAGGCCAGTCACTTGACAGTGTGAAAGTGGATATAGGTGATTTGGTTATATTGATTAATGTCACCAGAATGGGCATGGGTATTTGCTATTGATAACTGGTGAAGACTACCCAAGAAACACTGGATAGCAGACATTCATCTCATAGGCCATATAATTTGTTTTTGTACTTGCATGCTTCTTAAACATTGCCCTGTGTAGCTATTAATATCACAATTCTTTGAAGTAGTTATATAAAATATAAATAATAATCATGGGCCTGAACTTGGTTAATATTGATTGGTGCCCTACCCTGTTAAATAAACATAAATAAAAGAAATTGATATGTAAAAAGTAAATAAATAAATGGTTTGCTTAACTGCTGAATGGGGTGTCAGGTCACTGATGAACAGGAAGTGTGCTCGCTCGCCTGCATGACAGACATCTTGAGATCAAGAACAAATCAAGGAATGTCAGACAGGAAGTGAAATAAGTACAGATGTACTGTTAGTAAATGGGCCTCTTATTCAAAGTGATACTTAGAATGGAAACTGCTGTTCATCTTCTCTCTCTCTTGCAGTGAGCTCAAGCAGTGACCAGAAGCAAGAGCAAGTAAAGGCACCCCAAACAGAGAGAGAGAGTTGGAGAGGCAGAGAAAGAAAGAGAGAGAGAGGAGAGACAGAGAGAGAGAGTGACATTTTAGTGTACACAGTAGGAACTTCCCTGAAACTCATTAGTGTTATTACAGAATTCCATGTCCATTTCTTAAAGAACAAGATAATGAACAAAAGAACCATATATTTCCAATTACAAATTTACTTGAAGGTAATCCACATAGCATACCTTAGGCCATGTCTAGATCTGAATCCACACAAAGGGTCTTTCCATTCTTGCTGTATGAAATACAGTCACTGCATCACAGTACAAATCCTTAGAAGGAAGAGCTGATCCTGTTTATGGGATTATATCAGTTTGAGTGTCTGGGCTCTATGTATATATTTTCACCTGGAATTTATTGTCTCCTGGTATTGAGGAAACTTCAGGTGTTACTGATTACAGAGTCAGGTCTTCATATTTATCTTACTAAACATTCTCCCTGCAGGTGTTTCATGGATGATGTTTGAACTAGTGTTGTACCACCCTTTTCCTTTATGGCTATTGACAATATAGGTGCCTTACATTGACCTGTTACTTCACAAAAGTATAAATATGTCTCTGCTTCTGTACTGCTTATTTTTAAGCAGCCGTCCATTCCACATGCACAGCACAGTTACTGTTTCTGCACTGAGTACTTATGTGCTTGTACAATACTGACACATTAGACTCATGTCAGTCAATACATTCCACATGCATGGTGCACTTACTGTTTCTGCACTGAGTACTTATGTGCTTGTACAATACTGGCACATTAGACTCATGTCAGTCAATACATTCCACATGCATGGTGCACTTACTGTTTCTGCACTGAGTACTTATGTGCTTGTACAATACTGGCACATTAGACTCATGTCAGTCAATACATTCCACATGCATGGTGCACTTACTGTTTCTGCACTGAGTACTTATGTGCTTGTACAATACTGGCACATTAGACTCATGTCAGTCAATACATTCCACATGCATGGTGCACTTACTGTTTCTGCACTGAGTACTTATGTGCTTGTACAATACTGATGCATTAGACTCATGTCAGTCAATACATTCCACATGCATGGTGCACTTACTGTTTCTGCACTGAGTACTTATGTGCTTGTACAATACTGGCACATTAGACTCATGTCAGTCAATACATTCCACATGCATGGTGCACTTACTGTTTCTGCACTGAGTACTTATGTGCTTGTACAATACTGATGCATTAGACTCATGTCAGTCAATACATTCCACATGCATGGTGCACTTACTGTTTCTGCACTGAGTATTTATGTGCTTGTACAATACTGACACATTAGACTCATGTCAGTCAATAAGTACTTACATTTAGCTTTCAATAGCTTGCTATTATTGTTAGGCATGTAAATTCAAATATCACAATAAACTGTTGTACTTAGTTTTAACTTCAAGATTGGTTTAACACTAAAGAGTTAGATATGCAAATGAACTATTTACAACAACATTTGCAATAATGAATTAACTAGTGACCACATTGTTTTATTTTTACCATATTACAATGCTTAACAAATGAGTTAGTTTAGACCTTTTACTGCTCTCTACTTTACAAAACAGCTATACATCCTAGGTACTTTGTTACTTGCCAATGTCCTGTCCAAACTCAGTTCCATTACAGAATCCCATATCGGCCATGTTTTACTATGGAATTCTGTTTCTGATGTGCAATAATTCTCATTTCCTTATTTTTAACCTCTGTAATTACCCTTTTCACCTCTCTTATTGATGGTGCACCTCTAGGTTTTCACTTTCTAGTTAAAACTTTCTTATCCACTGTCAACACTATAGGTAGCAAAACCTTCACCTCTTTATTACATCCTTTTATACCAACTTAAAAAAACACCTCTATACTGAGGTTAAGTTCTTTTCTAAGTATGTCATACTATTCAAGTCAATTTTGTAGTGAAGCAACTTTGTACATTCCCAAAACACATGCTCCCAAGCACCTGTTTCTGAGCCATCATATCTCCAACATATGCCTGCTATATTTTTTCAAGTCTCGTAGGAGTATAGAAATATTTCTGCAAACACTTCCATGCAAAAATAGACATTTTCTTGATTTAGTTAAATATTTTGGATTACGACATATTTCTCTGTACTGATCATCTGTAATATCTTTAATTATTCACTCCATGCTATTTTACCTTGATGCTAAATTCTCTTCTCAAATATAATATTGCCTTAAATACTCTACTTACTATTCTGTTCTAGTTTGCAGTTCCTGTTCTAGCTGCAATTATGACTTCCATACATCTTCTTTAAACTTTAGCAATAGATCCGTATTTGAAATCTGATCTGAGTTCAATAACCCAAAAGTTTGTCTGACTTCATTCCATTGTATTAATTCATGTCCTTTTGATGCCTGCTGTCAAAATCTTGGTTCTTTGTTATTTCTTCTCCAAATACTCATTACACTTTCATCTGTCCCTTTGTTTAACTACATATAATATAACCTATTGGTGTTGTATTTTTTCCAAGGTCTAACCTGTTTAATATGAAGAATTGTTAATATGTATGTAGTATATAAGGATGTACATGAGCCTTTCCAAAATGTGCACAAATGCCTGTGCATGACCCTGGCATCATCTCAAATGGTACTGTGCCAAACATATCCTCTCATTTGGGCATATAGACCGTGCCCTGAGTCAAATATATTAATCTATGTTTTGTGGCTTTATAATGCCTCTGAATCTGGATGTCCCAAGTAACCTTGTTCATTTATAAGTATTAGTTTTCCCATTGTACTCTTTCTCTTTCCTTCATTATCCAAAGAAACCCCTTTAGTTCCTTTTTCAAATTCTTCCATATCTGGCCTCTCAATTGATATATATATATATATATATATATATATATATATATATATATATATATATATATATATATATATATAAGCCTGACCTACATAGAGAGGTAGTAGGACCAGAAACAGCTTAATCACTTGTATTCCATTATCGCTGTCCATAAATAATTTCCATAGTATTATCTTATTTACTTTGAAGTAATTTTTTTCTCACATTTCCTTAGCTGTTTGCAGAACATGGCATTTCAACCAAATTTCCAAAAGGGCAAGTTTTATAAAAGTTATGTTTTGTGGTATAATTTATTATTATAGCCTTTTTAGTTTATATCATGCTATACTATTAAATATTTCAGATTATTAAATATAGTTTCTATATCATGTTCCAGAATGTTAATGTATAACATTGTGTCATCTGTAAAAATGGCTATTGTCTCATTAACATTTCTCCATCGATATTCAGTTATGTTTGATTGTCTTGTGTCCCTGGCTAATAATTATGTATATAAATTAAATGGTAATTATGAAAGTAGAGTCCCGTGCCTATGTCCTCCTGTAAGGCCAAAATCTTGACAGTTTTCCACCACACTTCAACCCAGCTGAGCTCCTCTGTAAATATTAATATTGTCCATGTTTGTGGAAGCCTTAAATACTCAAACTATCTTTTCATAAATTCCTACCTCATTTTGTCGAACAATTCTTTTTTTTTATCCAAAATTTTTAACATTAATAAGTTATTATTGTCCAGCGTATCCTTTTGAATCATAATGGTTCTGTTAATAATGTCACATGTTTGCTTACTTTCTACAAACACATACTGATAGAGGTCTAGTATTCTCAGCACTATATATGCTATATTTGCTATTCTTTTTGGAAACATCATTGTAAATACATCGTAGTTATGATTCAAAATTAAAACAGACCCGAGATTAAGAAGATCTTTCCCCACCTTTTGTATAATTACCTCTGCTGCTTCTTTTCAAGTCAAGGGTGCATCATCACCCTAAAATATATTGTTAGAAAGTACTAACCAGACTTTTATTATCTCCTGCCCCTTCTTTTTTGACACTTCTATTGGAATTACATACCAGAGAGTCTCATTGTATTCTGGTCTCTCATTGTTTTCTGTAATTTCTGCTTCCTTTATTTGTAGGTTAATCCCCTCTTTCTACTTCTACCTGAGGAAGTTGAAACTATCTCATAAATGTTACCCTTTGCTGTATGTTGCTCTCATCCTCTATATCTGGTTTATATACTGCACTCTAATAATTCACCATTACATTCATAATTCTTTTCCTGAACATTCAAAGTTTTTTGCCCAAAATGTTGCACCAAGAATATGCTTGCTATGGTTCTACTGTCAAAAAATAGTTGATTTAAAACAATTTTATTTATCCTTTGTTGACTGGGTAAGTCCCACTAGGCTATTAGCCTCTTTTCAGGGGAGACCCACTAATATATTTATACTATTATGGGAAATTTGTCCAAAACATCAGAGAAGAAATTGGGTGTTATGCATCCTGACTTCCTGTTTCCTGTGCAGCCACAGAGGCAGCCAGAAGGAACAGGGAGAAACATGGCTGCTGAGAGCCATGGCAATTTGAAAGTTAAACATGTTGAAAGTAAATCACTACCAGAAATGTTTTCAGGCAATGTGGGAGCAAAGAAAACATTGTCTGCTGATGGCGAGGAGATCAGGAAGGAGATGGTTCTAAATGTAGAGACGGAGATGGATTCAGAAGAAAATTTCCAGAAAAAAATGTTTGAAACAGCAGAAATGGCAGAAAAAATGTGTTATATCTACCATCCAGTCAGGATGGTTGCGGAATGAGTATCTAGAGGAGCTAGTTAACCAGAGTGAGCCAGAAAGAAGAGCTGCTATATCCTGGAGTGACATTATGGAAAACATAGAAGAGGGAGAAAAAGAGAAGGAAAAAGAGCCAGAGAAAGTTCTCAAAAAAGTTCTATGCTCAAATGGTGGAAGAAGGAGCTAAGAAGAAGATAGAGATGAAGGAAGTAAAGAAAACATATGTTGTTCAGGTGAGCAATGAAAAAAGAAAAAGGCCTGGACAGATATGAGGTATGAAACAATGTTATTGTACCTCTGTGACTAAAAGCTAAAGAGTAAGAGCTTTCATTTTAATTAATAAAGAAACGTTTTGTGGCTTGTTTTTTGAAACTGGCCAGGCTATGGAAAACCTTTTGAGGGCATATGAAAAACATAAAGTAGACTTTCCAGGGTCCTAATATGTTGTGCAGTCCTTTTTTTCAGGAAAGAAAAATAAAAGGAATCGTGATTCAGTTTAGAACTGAAGTGAGAGCGAAAAACTGGGAGAATATTTGTTGACAATTTGTAAAGAAGTGGTTGACACTACTAAAATATATGATGACAGAGGATTATGGACTGAGGGCTGGGAATGTGAAATCATTTTAAAAATGGGAAATGACAATGCGATACACATTCCTATTATTATTAATGTGCCTGGCAATAGGGGTTTTGTGAGGTACAGAGGACAGACAAAGATTTGTTATTTTTGCAGAAAAAGTGATCATTTAATTAATGAATATGACAAAATAGATGTTATTTATGTGGTCAGATATATCATAATACAAAGAAAAGTGAAGTGAAATGTAAGAAATGTGGTAATACAGGACATTCATGGTTAGAATGTGACATAGAAATACAAGAAAATGAAAATGAAATGATACAAGAAAAAGAATTATAAAAAATGCTATACAAGAACACACAACACAACAAGAAAACACCCATAGAAATGGTATTTAAATTTAAAGGGGAACACATAGAGGAAGAAAAAGAAAAAGAGAGAGACAGATGAAGCAAGTGAAGAAGAGTCAGAGTGCCACATAATAAAAGGCAAGAAAAATTCAATAGGAAAGAGAGTTAGGGAAAGAAAAAAAGAAAAAATATAATGATAAGAGAGAGGATAAGAAAGGTAAGGGATAAGACGATTATTGTAATAACTGTTTTATAAAGCTGAAAATATTAACTCTGATCATGAACATTATGAAAAATATTAAGAGAAGAATTAGTATTTTACAATGGCTTACTGCAGTAGATGCTCAAGTAGAAGTGTTAGAAGACATTAGAATGCTAACAGAAGAAGAAAGGGTACAAACAGAAAAAATTTTGGAATGATACTGTTATTTGGAATATAGGCAATGAAACATGTTTAGGTATATGTATACTATGACAATAAAATATAAAATATTAGATATTACAATAATAGAACTGGGCCATATAACAGTAGTAGATAGAAGATGGAAAAATATGTATATAGACTAATAGCTTTATATGCACATGTAACAAAAAGAAAGAGAAACAATGTTTAAAAGTATACCTAATTATGTCTATGTTAGCATGCATATAATAATGACAGGTGACTTTAATTGCGATTTGAGAAACAAAAATAATGGTTGTGATGTTAAAATGGTTACTGAAATTATGAAAATGGAAAATTAAAAATATGAGAAATAAACACTGGACTTAACAAAGGAAATGAAATTAAGACAGAAAATGATTATTTTTTTATATCAGAAATTCTAAAACTTACACAAAAAGGTATTAAATATAATGCGTTCTCTCATCATGTGGTGATTTGGATAAGAATTCCTGAAAATGAGGAATATATTCAAATATGAAAAGGCATACGAAGAGTAAATGAAAAAGAGTTAGATTCAGGAGAAAAAAAAGAAATTGCAGAATTATGGTAACAACATATCAGTATGAGAGATGTTTACTAATATTGGGTGATATGGTAGATTCAATTCAAAAGGAAATACAAAAAAATATTTTTGGAATGTATAGAAAATGAAAAAAAAGAAAAAATGGAATACAAAATAATAAGTCAAAAATATGTAAAGACTTGATAGAAAAGAAAAAAATTGTTTTATGAAAAAGAAAAAATATAGAAGAAATCAGGGTAAGGTTAATAAATTGTTATATAAGCAAAATATTGCTTACAAGGAAAAAAATAAATAGTAGCACCATACTTATGTAAGATAGTAAAAGAAGGAAGGATAATAAGAGATCTAAAAATAAAGAAGGGAAGCAATTTAAAAAGCAAGGAGAGATATATGAAATAATTAAAGAATAAGTATTAGATTTATATAATAAAAAGAAGTTATAGAACAAATGTATAAAGGTGAAAAATCAAATAAGGGAAATTATGAATATTTAGAGAGACAAATAAATATAAATGAGTTGAATGAGATCTTGAAATATTAACATTAATTCAGCTACAGGTTTGAATGGAATTCAATATAGTATGTATAAAGAAATGTGTGACTGGCAAAAAATGGTGTTTATAGAAGTAATGAATCAGTGACTAGAAAGAGAAATTAAGTATAAAGAAATGTGCACAAGTGTGATAAAATTTATATTAAAAAAGGAGATAAAGACAAAATAAAAAAATGCAGACCAATTGCACTCCCTAACACAGATTATAAAATGTTCATAAGAATAGTAAGAGACTACAATGTAAATGTAATGTACAATGTAAAATAGATATATTATATGATCAGAATTTGTTTGTGAGAAATGGAAAGAGGAGTCAAGACCCATTCTGGATAATAAGGAAAGTAAATGATGATATTATTAATAAAAAAGTTGAAATAAAAATCATGATTGGTGATGTCAGTAAGGCATATGATAATATTCAGTATAAAGCATTATGAGGAATTTTACAAGCATACAACATAAATGAAACATATGTATTTATTTATTTGTTTATTTATTTACATGTGTTTACCAAAAAAGTCCAACTGGACCAGAAGCCCATTTTCAGTGGAGGCGGGGAGAAAAGCTCCACAGAAACATAAACAATACAGTAAGATGCAGAATACACATAATTTGGTTAGTCTATACAAAGTAGTATTCATTACAATTTTCTAGTAGATACAGGTTCAAAAAGAAAAACACACAAGCATTTCAGTGAAGATCACTGTGAGAAAAAATAAAATTAGTACTGTGTACATAGTAAATAATAGTTATGAACAAATTAAATTTCCTTTATGTGTGTGTGTGTGTGTGTGTGTGTGTGTGTGTGTGTGTGTGTGTGTGTGTGTGTGTGTGTGTGTGTGTGTGTGTGTGTGTGTGTGTGCATATATATATATATATATATATATATATATATATATATATAAATATGAGTCCTATTTGTATTGTCGAAAGTACAGTTCATCGAACCGCACTTTATCGAACCCACTTTAGCGAAAGTGCATTTTGTCGAAAATGCACTTTCGCTAAAGAAAAAAACATGCAGTTTGCATGTACTGTTAGTTGTACATCAACATATACTGTTGATGTACAACTAAGGAAACTCCAGTTGAGATTGTGGTACAGTGGGGATAAGGGAATATTCCCTTTTCCCCATTGTAGTGTGATCTCGGAGTGAGAAAATTAAAGTAGGGGGTGCAGAGGGGCTTGCCCCCCTGCATATTAGTGTTTACTGTGTTTTTTTTTTAATGTTTAGTTTTCTTTTAATTTTTCCATGAAAGTTCATTTTTGACAAAATGCACTTTCATGGAAGTCAGTTCATGGAAGTACTTTTGATTAAAGAACATAGATCCATATAGATACATATATATATATATATATATATATATATATATATATATATATATATATATATATTTTTTTTTTTTTGAGTAGTAATAAACACTGAGGAGAGGGAGAAAATTAAGTAAGGAATGGACAGTGTGTTGAGAGATTTTATTGATATCTTGTCAGTCAAGTTTGGCGCAGGCGAAATGCCAGTTCTTGGATAGATTTCAAACAGTAGTTTGAAATTGGTTATTACAAGCAATTAAATCAATATATGAAAAGAATTATGTGAAATTGAACATAAATGGTTGAATTAGGGAAGATTTGAAAATAGAGTGTGGTATAAAATAAGGATGTTCTGCAAGCAGTATGATCTTTGCTATAATCATGAATACAGTAGTAATGTAAATTAATAAAATGTAAAGTAAAGGGAGGATATAGAATGCTGGAGGAGATACAGTTACCAATAATGTATAGTTATGAACAAATGAGATTTCCTTTATGTGTGTGTATATGTGATGATATTGTAGTAATAGCAAAAAATAAAGTCTGAATGGAACAAATTAATGAAAAATTGAGTACACTGTTGAAGAAAATTGGTTTACGCATAAATAAAGAGAAAAGCAAAGGATTTGGGTATGAAGGTATTATAGATGGTGTGGAATATAATGTAAAAAGTATACATATTTTAGGAATAGCATTTGGAAAGACAGAATACAGACATGAACAATGGGATAAAGTTATTAAAGGAATCAAAGACATGATCACATTTTGGAAGACATATAAGTTTTCATACAAAAGGAAAGTACATGTAATAAACACCATAATAATAGGTAAAATAGCTTATATGCCAAATGTTTATATGATGCCAAAGAAATATGAGAAAGAAATTATGCAGACTTTTTTAATTTATTTGGGGGTCAAGACTGAACCCATTTAAGATGGGGAATTTTGCATATGAGAGATGAACAAGGATGACTGGGACTAATAAATCTGATTGTGCATGCAGCCTCTTTACGTACGTAAAAGTGCTAAAAGTAATAATAAAGATTTGACAGAAACAATAATGTATTGCAAATATAGAAAATTTTGGGAAGAAATGGAAATGAAAAAAAGCAAAAGTGTTATTAATGAAGAAATTAAAGAATTTTACAGTAAAATTGTATTGTGGAAATTAAAAAAGAATGCGATAGAAAAGAACAGAAAAGACAAGACTGGTACATTCACATTGGATGTCCTTTTATGTTGTGGATCCATGGAAAAAGTTATAGATAGATAAGAAAAAAGCAATAATGGCGTGATGCAGAAATTATAAAAAAATTAAAAAAATGAAATGATTTTTTGTTGAGGTTGTCCATAGGAAAATTACCAGTGGGGGCAAATATGCCATACAAGAGAAAACAGGGTAGAATATGTAATAAATATAAAGAGCTGGAAACTAGAGAACATGTTTTTTTAATGTGAGAGAATTCAAAAACTGTGGAAAGAAGTATGTAAACATGATTTCATTAAAATTTATTTAAATTTTGAAATGTTAAACATGGACATGATAGAGTGTGGGTTTTATAGGACAAGATCAGAAAATGAAGCTAAGAAAATGGACAGAATCATATTCTATGTAACATGGACTACACAGAATGATAGACTTAATGAAATCAAATACAATGGAAAATGCACATGGACAGAAATACTGGAAAAAATATAGTTTTGGTTGTGGGTAAAAGAGTGGGGGAATGCTTAAAATGGAAATATCATTATTTTGAATGATGTTAAGATATGCAAATATTGTAAATATGTAAAAATATGAATTGTATATATGTATACAAATAAAAAACCTTGCTCTTTTCAATCAGTGCTGTGGGATCTTTTACATGCACCTAAGCTACCACTAACTCAAGCAGATGGGGCCTTAGTTTAACATCACACTCAGGAGTGTAGCACCACCCCCCGTGCTATACTGCCAGTAATCAATGTGCCTAGTGTGAGAATAGAACTCACAGTCTTCTGCACCAAAGGTGAGTGTGCTACCTGCTCTTCCACTGTCACTGTTTTTTCTTTATGTGCATTCATATTTTCTAAGTACTCTCCTATAGACATTCCAGCTTCTTTCAACTGAAGGATTCAGTGATGTAAAAAAATAAAACCAGACCACCTCCACTTCCTAGGATGTCTAAGCCAGCATTCCCCACTTATCTCCACATTCCATATTTGGGTCCTCCAGAGCCTGGGTCACTAACTGTACCTAGTTCCTCCAGGCCATAGTCTGCCATTCATCTATCTATGCTGTAGAACTCATCTGTAGCTGGAGCAGCTTGATGTAGCCTTAGCTGACTGTGCAAACTTAATGAAGATAAATGAGGGAAGCAGCCCTTCAGTGTGGCCACTGAAGATCTAATTCATAGGTTACTAACAAGCAATAGACACATTCAAACGTTTAAAGTCTAACCACTGTAGTGTCACTGATACACCAATAGACAACTATCAACTAAGGCACAGTTTGCAACAATGTAACAAATCCAAGTAATTTATTAAGTTGTATAAGATGGGAATGTTTGTGACTGCATTAAGAAAAACATGGACCACATTATGGTGCAGATTCTTCTGCTCAAACTGTATATATATATATATATATATATATATATATATATATATATATATATATATATATATATATATATATATATATATGTATAAGTGTCACATAGGCTGAGGACAGGGTTAAGAAAGAGCTACTAGAGAGGGGAATGAGTAGGAAAAAAGGGAGGAGTCTGGGATACTATGGATTATTGTGGACTTTTTGTCAAAAATAAAGATATCGCTTTTGCACAAATTACTTTCTTTTATTGTCAACAGTTGAACACATTAGAGCTTGCTTTATTGCAAGTGCCATTATTTAGCATCAGATTGTGCAGCTCAAGAGAAATTTGAAAGTATGAGTTTTTTTTCTTTTACTGTCCTTCTTTGATTTGTTTGACATAGAGATAGCATATTATTTTGTAAGTCAAATTTTAAGCGCAATTTGTTGGGTTTACAAATGTGCACTTTTTAGATATTTCATCTGCAATGTTTTGCACTGCAGCAAAGTGATATAAGATGTGTCATAATAGGAAAGGGCAGACACCAGAATATGAAGCGAAGTACTAAGATGAAGGAATACAGTAGTTAGTCTGGGAAGAGACCAGACAAGTAAAAACAAGTTCAATTTAAGCAAAATCATTGATACTGTCAGGATAACAAAGATAACCAGCATGTTCAACAACAAGCCTTTTATTCTCAGGAGGGGGAGGAGACCATGCAACTTTCCTAGTGTAGCAGATATTAGCTTGAGAAGAGTCAGATTAGAATATCATGACCATATAGCGAAAATTAGTAGGGAAAGCTTTATTTCTTAACACAAAGTTTAAAGCATGTAACTCAAGATAAAACTGCAGGGCATAAAATATTATATTAATCACTACACATCTCTTTGGCTTGACTACAGCCTGTAAGTAACACTAACCGATTAACCTTATAGTAATGTCTTGCAAATAGTTAGCACTGCAATATATAAATAATAGTTTAGTTTGCTTTTATAAATTTTATCTCTATCATCTGCACAAAATATAACGTGATTGAATGTCTAATTACCTAATCCCTGTTCAGCTGTGGCACATCCCTTATTATTCAATGAGACGTAGGAGTTATAATTCAAAGTGCCAAGCATGATATTTGCTCATATAAGGTGAGAGCCGGGCTTCTAATTGTAATTCGGAGGCTCCTAAGTATGATCCATGGAGTTATGAAAAAATTCTGAAAATACAGAACAGTGAATGTTGAATATTGCTGTTCTTGTTTAAAGCTGTTTCTGCAGGAGACAAGCCCATCCCCAAACTTACATAGACCAACTCCAAGATTGCCATACTTTGGAGAAAAGAGAATGTTCTGAGAAATGCCAATGTCAGGCTTCATTTATGTAAGAATGTATTTCGGGTTACTCAGTTTTGCAACTGATTACTCAGTAATTCTCAGTTTTGCAATTCATTACTCACAGTAGTGAATCTCAGAATATCAAGCTGTTACTGGAAATGCATTTTCAGATTCAACTTCATATGCTTTATTTTATCTGAATTAATCTCAAGAAATAAAAGACTCTGAGATTTGGACTGAGTTTGCATTAGTTTACTAACTAATCTATGCACATCTATAAAGGTTGTCTGAAAAATGTAATATTCAAAAAAGCCTTAGGACTCATAAACCAGTCCCCAAGAAACCATGATTTGCATTTCTCTCTTATTCATAAGTTCACAGGAGTATACTAGGCTAATCTGAAGTTGAAAACATGTCTCAAACTGTGACAATTGTATACTTGCAAATGTAATAAGTTATAAAAATAGTGAGATTAATAAAACTAATGGTGATGAAGATCGTTCTTTTGTAACAAATGATAGAGCAGATATTACTGAATTAGAAGCTGGAGATTCTTCAGATCTGGTCAGAAATTATATACTTGCAATTGTAGATTCTATTATTAGAGGAACTGATAACCTACATTTGCAGAGAAGATATTAAACATCAAATAGTTTTATTGTTGCCAGGGGCAAAACTACAGGATGTGAGAAAGGCCATATAGAATGTCTTCATGTAAGGAAGTATGGATCTGTTTTTATTCATATTGATAGAAAGGATGTCATCTGCAAGGATCATGTGACTGTTTAATAGGGAACTGACAGGCCTCTTAGCATAGCTTGTAGAGCTGTTAGGATGCATTTTTCATAAATCACACGTAGAAAGAAAAGTCAGGTCAGAGTGAATTAAAATTATTTTTTGGTAAATATCTACATAAAAAAATGGACCAATTTAAAATGGAAAATGTGTAGAGTATCCAAGCCTAATTTTGGGCACAAGTGTGTTAAGATATGATGGTGTGCTCTTGTCAAAACAAGGAAGAGATTTTTTTCACCAGATATATTACAATATTTGACCAGCACAAGACAGGATTTTTGCCAGGTCAGAAATGTAGCAGTTCTTACATAGAACCTTTATCACACCACATAAAGTTGAATTGATGTATAATAAAGTCATAGGATGCTGGAGATATAAACTAAATGTTAAAGCTGACTGGCAGGATATGTTTTGCAATTGTATAAAACTTAAAATGAGCTTCTGAAAATACTGTAATCCTGTCCTTTTATTACAAATACTGTCATATGCATTTCAATACCCAAGGCTTATACATTATCTAGTTATGTAAATATTCTCTGCATGGCAACAATGAAAAGGCTTTCAATGCTGGTAATTCTTTAACAGTATGCTTATTAAAGCTTTCTTGCATCTTACAATCTCCGACAAGCTTACCTGATGGTCATTAAATCATTGCTACTTAAACAGAGCAACAGGGCACTGTGACAGTATGCATTTCCTGAATAATAAGAAGCATAAATCAACAGTATAAAAATATGACAGAAAACCAGAACATTCTGTAAAATCAAGGACAGATGAAAAGCCACGGTCATACTTGTGGTCTACCTTGGATGGGGGAATACTCCGCACACTTACACTGCATAACTGCTCCTCGCCTTCCTTGGACACATCCAGAGCCACTACAATGGGGAGTGGGGTGCAACAAGTATGTCACAATTTGAAATATCTCTGGCTGACGGTGATGGCTCTGACACTCATACCTCTCAACTTCAGAGCAAGAAATCTGGACAAAGCCATACATAGAACTAGAAGTGGGACACAGGCCCAAAAATAAGGACAATTTTTAAATACTGATCTTATTAACTTAGATTTTAGAACTGTAGTAGGTCTTGCATTAGTATGAATTTTCTGAAGGGTATGAAATCTGAAACTCAAATGTCTGCCATTATTTTCTAACTTCAATCTTTAATGACTTGCCACTAATTTGCCAGAAAACCACAATTTTATGAAAAACAGACCAAAAATGTGATGCAAAAATATAAAGCTGCCACACAATACAGCTGGGAACCTGTCAAAAAAGAGACATATTTTTAATATTAACACTGTTATCTTGAGCAGCTAACAAAATAAGAGCATCTACATGCATTTCTGAAATAAAAGTAATCTATAACTGATCATTACAGTTATATATAATTGTAAACCCTCCATGTTTTATTCCAAAATTGCCATTTTGAGGAGGGATTATTAGGGGAGAGCAACATTTTGAGCCAAAATTGGGGACAATTGAGAGGTTTGGATATTCCTAATTCTACAAAGCGATTTGCACGTACCTCTCAACCTCTTAATGCAGGAAATCTGGACAAGGCCAAATATATTGGGGGAACATTCAAACACTACTAAAAATTGCTTTTGTATAAACTTAAGACAGTTGATAGAATAACAGGTCTTGTTTAGCATGCATTTTCCTGAAGGTTATGATGTCTGAAACTCAATGTCTGTCATTTAGTGACTTCGTTCTTAAATGATTTGCTAGAAAACCACAAATTTTATGAGGAACAAACCAAAAATAATAAGCAAATAGCCATTCTTTAAAAATATGGACAACTGAGAGGTATAGTTCAACCGAGGCTGTCTGAGTTTGCTACCCTTCCCCCTCACAAAATCATGGTCAAATGGAGCCTCCCCCCTGCAGCCATTCCAATGTCCCATTCCTTGGTTATTTTGCCCCATTTACCATAAACACTATAATGTGCGTACTGCTTTACTTCTGCGGTGATTTAGATTTCATTTGAAAGTTTTATTTTGCATTTTACAGCACAAACCCTAATAGATATCTGTTAAACAAAGCAATGCAGTCTCACAATGAAAATAGACTTAGCATTAGAACTTATCTGCCCTTGAAATTTACATGTATTGAAACAGCATTGAAACCCAAATTCAAAGAAAATACATTTTGCCAGTGGCAGATAAAGATTAACTTTGGGCTGTTTCAAAATCATAGGCCCCTTGAACATGAAGCATACACATGTTCTTTGAAACACCTTCCTGACTGTATTACATTATATTCCTTGTACAATGCAGTACAGTTGTTAGAGGGCATTTTAAATGTATTGTTTTGAACATTTTTCCAGTAAACAATGAAACAAAATGCATGCACCAATGACAAAACTACCGAATTCAGAACATTTCCATCATAAAAAGTCTACTCAACCTTCTATAGTCCACCGGTATCAGTAAATATGCACAATCTCTGAAGTCGTAAAATCCACATTAAAGAAATATGTAACTAATAAAAAGGTTGCTGCTAGCAAACAACTTTATATGTCATTGTTTCATCTACAAATAAAGTGCCTGTTGCCCTTGAAGAATAAATTGTCTATGTTGCATGCATGAAAAAAAATGATAAGCTAGTAATACCGCAATAGGGAATGGATGGCAAACTGATAACAGGTTCATAGTTACTAGGTATCTTTGCCAAAAAGGACTGCAGCATCCACCCCCTTTACAACACAGTACAGTATCAGCAATGCATCTACCTACTGTGGAAGTAGAACCCACAGCCTTCTGCATCAAAAGCAAGTACACTACTTGTTGTGCTATTAACAATACAAGCAGACTTAGCATAAGCATCACTAAACTTTTGTTCCCCTGCAGCTCTCAGCTCCTTGTAAAATCTACTAGACACTCAGCTGTATCTCTGAACTTTGCAGCACAAGAAATCTGGAAAAAGCCAAAATTTATTAGGGGGGACAAAAGCCCAAAAACCAGGGACACATTTTAAACATTGTATAATGTTGGAAAGTTGCTAGAATAAAATGCTGTGTTACCACCATACATTTCACTGCCACGTCTTGAACCAAGAGGACCCTGTGCAAAACAGTCAGAGAAACATACCACTATGCCAAATCAGCGGAAGACAAACTTAAATGGCTACCATTTAGTGAATTCAGTTCTCACCATAGCTGTCAACCTCTTAGCAAAAAACACCTGAAAAAAGCCAATAATGTGGGAATACAGCTGCCAAACATATTCAGTGAATTCAGTTCTCACCATAGCTCTCAACCTCTTAGCAAAAAACATGTGGACAAAGCCAGTAATGGGGTGAATACAGCTCCCAAACATTCAGTAAATTCAGTTCTCACCATAGCTCTCAACCTTAGCACAAAATATCTGGACAAGGCCAATAATGTGTGAATACAGTCCCAAAAATATGGGCAAATTTCAAATATCCATGTTATAAACTTAGACAATTGCTAGAATAAAAGGTTTTGTGTTACCGTGTACTTTCTGAAGAATATGAAGTCTGAAATTCAAATGCCTCTTATTTTTAAACATTTGTTAACAAGGAAACTAGTCTGACTTGGAACAAAACAAAGCCAATTTTCAGCAGAGCAGGGAGAAACACTCCAGACACATCTTTGTAAGGGATGGAAGGACATGCAGACTCCACACAGAAGGCAACCCAGCCAAGTATCAAACCAGAGAACCTGTAGCTGTCAGGCAACAATGCTACCATTGCACCACTACACTAGAAACCGTTGAAGGAAAAATGAAGATACAGAAGCCACAGATTTTATGAGGAACAGAACAAATATGAGGCAAAAATCTGCAATTTTTTTACAAATAGTGGTGGGTAGGGAATTCAGGTCCTTGCCACCTGCATCCAAGGTACAGGGTTCAAGCCTGAGTATCTCTACCCAACACTATGTGTTAACAAGGGCATTTTACACACCCACACTCAACTTCACCGCTTCCCTTCAAGAGCTTAAAACTCAACTTACCTCTCTCCTGATTGGTCCTGTCTGCGGATCAAGCAGTCCGGAGCTCCTCTGTTCTGTGTGGTCGTCTACCGCACAGATTCCTGGGCATCTGTGGGGCAGAAAATACCTTCCCTGTATCTGGACTGCTGACTCAGGCAGTCAAGAGTTCACACAGATTCCTGGGCATCTGCGGGGCAGTCTGATTGTGTCCGCACGGAAGTTCCGGTGCTCGTAAAAAATACATTTTTTGTTTCTTTAATTTTATTTTTCACATTTTTATTTCTTTTGTTTCTAGGTGGGAGGGCTTCAGTCCTGCAGTCCTATAGCATGAGCCACCCCTAGGAATTTGTACACTTGGCAGCTGAAGTCTGTCATCTTGAATTTATAACGAACAAGACAAGAACCTCTAGAATCACATCTTCTTATAATATATGGTTGAAATTCAAAGAGCGGCTGGATAAACAGGCTTCAATAGCTAACAACTACTCATCACATTTCATTTTCTGTTTAAAAAGTTTTTTATAGTAGACACCATTGTAAATAGTTATTTTAGTTGTTGTTTATTATTGTTCACTTACATATGTATATTTGTTTTATAATAGTTCCATTATCATATATTAATGTTTTGTTGTTAAAATTTTCCAAAAAAAATTGAGAAAAAGTGAAAAGAAAAATGCTGTCAAAAATAAAACTTCCCAAGCCAAGAAATTTGACAGTTCACAGAGCAACATTTGATATATTTCTGATGGTTGCTAATGCTAGGAGCTCGAATAATAAAGTTTTTTTTTTACTGAACATTTTGTTATATTCCCACAAGATTGATGTTGTTATTGTTCCAGAAATATGGTTAAAAAAACAATGATTGGAAACTACTTCTGTCAGGTTATAAATGATTTTACTGTAAGAGACATGCAAACAAAAAATCAGGAGGAGGATGTTAATGATATGGATTAAAGATTGTTATGAGACCAGTGATTATTACATGCTCAATGATAACACCAATATTGTAGATTGTTGATAAAGACAACCCTGGAATATATAACAACTGTTGGACTATATAGGTCATTAATGTCAAGTGCTGATGAAGGAATTCATACAGTTCTTGCAAGAAACACAGGAGGGAAAATAATAAAGGCTTGAGATGTAAAATTACCAGAAACAGGCTGGAATAATATTGATTCAACAACATTAGTAAGTAAATCATTTACAACATATGCTCAGGAATAACAATTACTTCAGATTGCAAAAAAGCCTGCCAGGAAATTGAACATGTTAACCACTGCTTGTATTGCTAAGGAGATAACTGTTCCTTCATGTCAGGTTTTACCTCTGTTGATGTGCAGTGATCATAGAGTTATAAAGGTTAAATTGCTGCTAAATAACTGCACAGAAGATTAATGTCAGATTATATGGAAGCAAAACAGTATGTGCACCAACTGGAGTGATGCATTCAAGTGGAAAAACTGCAGAAAAGATGTAATAACTTTTGAAATAGAAATTGTTTGAATGCAAAAAAAAAACACGTTTAGCATCAGGATCTAGGTACATACATTCAGGGGGATATATTGTCACAAGTACAAGATGCTTAATAAAAACAAGAGAAAAAATATAAGAAATGGAAAAGAGATTGAACTATAACCATGAAAATGGAAATAAACAAGCTGGACATGCAAATTAAAAATGGAATGAGACAAGATAAAAAAACTGAAGAAAATTTATATAAAGATATTGAGCATAAATGTAAACCATTTTATAGATACACACAATATTGTACGATTAAAGACATGCAAATAGATAAACTGTCTGTAAATTCTAAAATTGATTCTCACACACAACAGACTACACATATGTACAGAAAATCTAATGCAAAGCAGTCTGGCTGCACAAACAGGGTAATAAATTGTCCTAGTAATATCCAGGTAATTTTAGTTACTGAAAGTAAATTAGATTATATTGAAAATAAACTATGAAAACCATACCCAAACACACCACAGCGAGTTGGTGGAGTCAGTAATATTGACCTGAGAATGCTTCAGCATGAACTTACAATACCATTATGTCTGTTATTCCCTAGGCCATTTAAATATGAGAAGATTCCTCATGATGGAAGACATGCACTTGCTAAATCTTAAGTGGAACAGGAAAAACCCAGATTCATACAAACCCATACATTTACTTTCATGTTGTAGAAAAATAATGGAAAAGGTTATTTTTGATAAATTATTGTCAGAATTGGAAAGGTTGGGACTTCCATCAGCCTGCATATGTTGAAAACAGATGTATATCCACATGTAAGATGATGCTTTATAACAATATGACACCTATAAATAAAAAAATGTATTATGAAGTAGTTTACATAGATTAAACTTCAGCATTTGATAGGTTCATACCCTGGATTAAATTTTAGCATTTCATAGGATCATACACAAAACACTGATCAATAAATTAACCAACTAGGTATTGATGAAATCTTAATAAGACAGATAGTTGTATGGTTTACAAATAGGACATAGCAAGTATCATACAGCAATTTGTCAGGTGAAATTCAAAGATAGAGTCATGGTTTCAAACAGAGCTCTGTCCTAGTTCCATACTTGTTTAGGTTATGTCTTTCAGATCTATCTTTTTCAATCTGAGGTTTTCTGCAGTCTGTATGCAGATGTCTTGAAAATAGCCAAAATGATTCCATGTGTTACAGATAGGGCATGTCTGCAGAAGAACTTGACTAAATTGATCATTTGGGCATGGGAGAACAATATTCTGATAAATACATAAAAAAACTAAGCATACAAGATTTGGGGCATGTTTTGATATGTCAACATTTAACACAGCACACGGTGATTGAAACTGTAGATTCATTTAAGGATTTGGGTATGTGGAGTAGATCCAGCTTTGAGTTTTTCTAATCATATCAACCAATGTGTTAATGATAGTTATAAAACTGTAGGCTGTATAAAAAGGTTAAGTCAAGAAATCAGAAATTATAAAATCATTGTTTGTTAGTTACATTAGACCCAAATTTGAATATGGGATACAAATATGGAAACCTGATAAAAAAAAAAAAAAACATGCATGAGCAAATTGGAAAGAATGTATCGTAAATATACCAAGGGTATCCAGGGATTTTCAAATGTAAGTTATTATGAAAGACTAAAATATCTGAACTTGTACAGTGTCTGATATAGACATTTAAAAAGAGACCTTATTCAGGTATATATGGCATTTATAAACAACCTCTTGGTAAGGCTTGGAATTATCAAAAAGTAGTAGAGAATCATCTGACAGTGTATGTACAAGATAATATCGAAATGAGAGGTGTATTAATTGGTTATCTGAGAGAGTAGCAGGTACATGGACTAGACTACCACTTAACACTAATTTAGATATTTTTAAGAACAACCTGGACACTTATTACAGAAATAACTATTTTGGTATATTTATAGGCTAGAAGGGCATTATTGCGTGTATCTGAAATACTTTTAAATATGAATGCATGTAAAATCAATTAATGTGGATCTACTGTTTAAAGCTATCACATGTACTGACTCAGTAATAGATATTTTAAAATTATTTCTTATTAGCCTTAACTTGGCTGTTTTATACTAGTTAAAACAGATTCCCTGTCAGATCTTAAAAATAATAATTCACTTATATTCATTGTCTTCTAGTAATGATACTAGGTCACCAATGTATATATTCTCATATACTACATGTAGTACAGCACGTTCAAAAGTGGGCTCCTCTTTATTTTTGATGTATGTTTGCACATCGCATTCAGGCATATTCTTCTCATTTCAGACAGCTGATCAATTATTATCTCTTTCAATTTGCTATTTGATATCCCAACATAAAACGCAGGGCATACTGTACAGATATCTGTGGATGCATAGATAGATAGACAGATAGATAGATAGATAGATAGATAGATAGATAGATAGATAGATAGATAGATAGATAGATAGACAGACAGATAGATATGATCTAAACAGCAAAAGACTGACAGCAAAAATGTTGACAGAAAAATATCTAAACTCAAGAACATCTAAACACAAAATATTGACAAAAATAAAACAATATACCATGGAAGGGTTTATGTCCTTTACCCACTGTTGTTCAACCTTGGAGGTGGTTTATATAAATAGCAGAGAGTGTGCCCCCCCCCACAATGAGGGGTTCAGGGGTGACTTCCCCCCTGAAAAGTCTTTGGATCTAGACATGGTTAAATCGTTTCAATATGTTATCTTTAGATGTTTTTGAGTTTAAATATTTGTCTATCTATATTTTTGTAGTCAGTCTTATGTTATTCAGATCATTTCTAGTACTCCTATATATTTACACACACACACACACACACACACACACACACACACACACACACACACACACACACACACACACACAATATTCCTGAAATCACAGTTTGCATAAACATTCAAATTATATTTTCTCTTTTTATATAGAGTATATAAAGAATGTTATTTATAAAGATCTTTACATTGCTGGTACTTACAGCATGGTGTGATACATTTGTGTTTGAATATATGTGTTGTTTTATTTTTCAGGTTTCATCTATTTCTAACATAATTTTTGTTTCAAGATATTTGGCCTTTTCTAAGAAAATGAGATGGTCATACACAATGTTTCTTAAGCCATAAAATGATTGTAGAACATGTCATTTTTTTTTTCTTGTTATACCCTGTATTGCAAAAGTATGTTTTTTATACTTTAATATAACTCTAAGCTAATCATGTTTCATTTTCAGTCCTTGTTCAGGATTTAAATGTATTGCTTTCATACACAGAGGTTTCACTTTGTTTATATGTTTAGACATCAATTGTTTCTTTACATCTTTTAGCAGCTGTCTCGCATAACCTGTTGAATTAACCTCTCATCCTATTTTATCTAGTTGCTTTATTGCTTTAACCTTGAAGACCTTTACATCTGTCCCTTCAATGTATTTTTAAATTTATTCATGCATGAATATCAATAGATGTATATCTATGCATGATCTGTATAAATAGATATTTCTTCTGCTAGTTTTTTTTATGAAAAGAGGCAATAATATGATCCTTATTTTCTCTTATTAATAGGAAATTAATACTTTGCATAGATGAGCTTACCTCAAATTTTAAAAAACATAGCTGTATTTGTTAGGAACATAACAAATTTCATCAGCTCCACATGTGAGCCACACTGTTCCATTTTAGTGCTATATGCTAATGCTGAGCCTGTCCCTAAACCTAACATGCAATTTAACTTAAAAAATACCTTCCCATAACACTACCACTACACAAGACAGCTCAGACCTCACCTCAAATACACACACACACACACACACACACACACACACACACACAAAATAAATCTATACACTAACTTAACCCCTACCATAAACACTCAAAATTGCAGACACACAGTTAATCCATCCCCTTATATAACCCTTATTCTAACCCTAACCACACACATTCACATAAAAACATACACATATCCCTAGTAAATATTCCTCGTACCTGTTTTGGCAATGCAAACATCTGATCAAACATTTGTTCAATAAACTCAAATTTGAACAAACAACCCTGCACTTCTAGTTGTCGACTAAAGCATTAGTCAACATAACCCATGTAACCCGTATATGTATATGTATAGATATACATATGAGTGTGTGTGTGTGTGTGTGTGTGTGTGTGTGTGTGTGTGTGTGTGTGTGTGTGTGTGTGTATGTGTGTGCGCTTGTGTGTCTGTGTGTATAAAATTTGGAGTATACATGTCTTTAAATGCTAATAAACTAGGAAATGTGCATGTTATGTCATAAATTCTTCTATATAGTTTGGTCTGAATATGTAACATAGTGGGGCAGTAGCACACATCCTCACTGTCTCCATACTGTTCCTTTTTCATCAATTCATTCTGTCACTTCATACCTCTATACCTCTTCAGACAGGTGAATGGTCTTCACACCAGTGGGGGACTTTGACATTAGTCATACTAGTACCATAACATTAAATGCAATTGTCCAGAAGTTGTATTGATGCCAGACAGCTGTTCACTCTTCACAGGTAATATCATAGATCATTCTGGAGCCAGAGCACTACATACAGTTGTAACTGAGAACCTTACGTTATAAGTAGCTGCTTTGTTCGTAACAGTATTTTTGCTACACTTTACACTTTTGTCAGAGCACAGCCATCAACCAACTGCTTACCTCATTCACAGGTGTATTTCACAGTGGTACCTCTGTATTACTTGCTGCCATCAGTGAGGATAACAGCTGCCAGTTAGCTCCACTGCTTCATAATTAATGTCATGGAAGAGTACCACTGTTAATCATGCCGTTGTGTGTGCAATCATATTTCTTACTGCTACTGGTGAGTAGAAATGTCATACTGATGTTGTACCCCATACAGGTGAAGGTTCTGTAGGTCAGATGGGGACAGGGTGTTGAATGCTACTATTAGCACAGCTGTCCGATATTTGCTGCTACAGCGAGCCTCATCATTAGAATTGTGCCCTGTAACATTCCACCCTATCACTAAGCAGGAGAGCTATAATGCAGTTGCTCTACTCCTACAATAATGGCATTCTTTTAGATCATAAATGCGTCCTATCTTTTATTATTTATTCATATCTAATGCAAAACAGATTGCATAGATAATCCTTCATAGTGCATTTTGCAATAATTTTTGAAACAAAAAATAAATTGTTTTCCCTGTGCCAAAATGAGATTTTGATGTGGTATCTGAACTAATTTCTAGTCCACCCATGAACATGTTAATATTTGCCATGATGATGATAAAATAATATAGAATATTAGATGACAGATGTTGAAAACAACCAGCTTTATGGCAATGTTTTCTGTTTAGCAATTGAGTTTCACTACAAAAACAGTTTGTCTTTGGAAATGATTCTTACATCACAATAAATGTTTAATATTTTCATTTCTAGATGTTGCATGCACTGTATTTTGTTATCTACACAGATGATTTCCATTTATGCGTGTGTGTACCAGACAGATAGACACATTCACACACACACACACACACACACACACACACACACACACACACACACACACACACACACACACACACACACACACATACAGTCTCTCAAAAATCTTTTGCATTCAGCAGAGACTTGCTGTTTTAATTTCTATGTATTCATTAGATCTCACATTCTCTTACTCCTGCTCTTATTTTTAGCTACAATTACAACACTCCATAGTCACAATAGACTAATGCTAGTTTCTTTTCTGTTATGCAATGTTTCTAGATTTTAAAGAAATAGAAATTTACTGAACTTTTTAGCACATAATGATCAAGACAACAGATGGCTTCATTTGGAATCACTTGTCTAGGACCTCTGAAGTGGTTTTCCTATAGAATTAAATGAAACTGAACACCATATATATGATAAAGTTCTCTGCCCTAAATCAACCAAGTGGTAGCTTAGACTTCAATGTTCCTACATCCATAAATTCAATAAAGGAGGTATCAGGAGAGTGAGTGTAAACTAAAATGTTTATCTAGTTTATTTAAAGTGATTTAAGTTGGATTACTATTCTATATTAGTTGCTGTTTACAAGTGGCATTTAAAAGAAATAACACATTGACGCAAAGCAAGTTTTGTTCATAAATAGTATAAGGATTAAAAAATAATAGAGATACTTGGGATTTTCAGCATCTCTTCCACATTAATCTTAATAAATATTTGTGACCTGAATGATCACATAACAGTCTCTTATCAGAAAAATGCCGATTACCATGTTATCTCATGTAAGGTTTATTTTCCTCATGTGCACTCCTAGTGTTATCATAAACTATATAATTTTTTCTGACATTGTCACCATAGTAGCAAATTATATATTAAAATATTTTGCATGTGATTATTTTCCATCTTTATGTGGACATAATACTGATGCTCTAAATGCTGACAGATGAAAAGAACCATGAATGGCTTAATTCTTTCTATGCAATCTTGTGGCTCTGTAGGACCCGGTGAATTAGGAAGAATCACATGTGCAGTCTATATTAATAGGACTGAAATGAAGCAATTGATAAGGATTTGCTGTGCATTATTTCTATGTTCTGTCTTGCTAGAGTTAACTTTAATACCAGCTGTCATTCCAGTTTGCAATAAAATATTCAGCATATATCTCTGACCAATTCTCAAAGCAATTTTCCAGAAGAGCAAAGTAAATAGTGAATTAAATTGGCTTTAGTCATGAATGATAGAGAAATTAGTATAATACTGGTGTAGAGTTAGCTCTCAGCTGCTGGAGTAGCAACGATGATTCAGACAGTTAAATGGAGCTTTACAAAACCATATGGCAGACATGATAGTAAAACTGTCCTTAATTAATATGCACTTATTTCTCAACAATAATTTTCATTGAAATTCCAAAATATGTCTACTGACAAATTCAGATATAGAAAGATTGTATTTAAATGTAATATAGTTTGAATCAAAAGTACTGAATGTTCTTACATGAAGATTACCATAGACATCTCCAGTACTGAAAACAACATTATTTTAAATGTATTTTAGCAGATTCACTTCAGAAGCCTGAAAGTCCAAAATCTTGAATTTCAAAAGATTGAGACCAAAATCTTGAAAGTTCAAAAGACTGAAACCTCAAAATACTGAATCTCAGAATACTGAAAACATTCCCATTCTTATATGGCTGTTCATATATGGCACTAGAAATAGAGTGCCAGCTAATACATTAAACCTGAATATTTGCTGTAACAATAAGAAGGGACTCGAATGGAGCATGACTCTTCAGTAAGAAAGGTCCTAACAAAGAGTTCTAAAAGAGATAGTCAATATAATCCCCTGGATTCAATGAACTCCATGCAGGAATAGTGCTATTCCTGCATGGAGTGGTTCATGTCCATGTAGCATTAGTATTAACAGCAGCGAGCCATGAAGGCATGCTGCTGTTAGGTCTAAACAGACATGAACAGTGAATGAGAGCAGGGGCCATGTTTAAGTAGTGCACAGACATTGAACATGCCCCCTGCACTCAGAAAGTGTTGTATGGCACTCTGTAAAGTATTACAGTGTCTGCAGACACTGAAATGAAATTAAAATGAGTATTTCAGTGTCTGTGGATACTGAAATAGCTAGGGGAGCAAGAAACTATACAGGGGTGTGTGACAGGTTCTGTCACATACCCCCTGCATTGTTAAAGTGCAGTAGGGCACTTTGCAAGTGCTGTCAGTGTCTATTGACACTGACAACTAATAAAATAGTTATGTCAGTGTCCACGGACACTGAAATAGCTTGTAGATCTGTAAGGAAATGCAGGGTGTGTGTGACAGGTTCTGTCACACACCCCCTGCATTGTTAAAGTGCCGTACGATTATAGCCATTAATTGTACAGATGTATGCAGAATGCTCAGATGCCCGCTTCACATGCATTTCATCCTCCTTGAGCAATAAAGCAGTACATAGCCATAAATAATGGGGAGACAAAGCCACAAAAATAGGGACATGTTAAATGTACTGACAAACCTAAAAGCTGATAGAATAAAAGGATTGCAGTAGCAAGGACTCTTTTAGGTATGAAGACTGAAACAGAAATGTCTGCCATCTGAAAGTGCCGTACAGCCATAGCTGTCAACCCAACAGGTTTACGCAGAATGCCCAGATACTTGCTTCATATACCTGTCAACCTCCTATTGCAAGAAATCTATGGAAGGCCAGAAATAATATAATATTTTTTTTTCCATAATAAGGAATGTTTAAGCATAGCTGAGCAAGTGTGCACGTTATGGTCCTCCACTTAGCATTGCTTAAACATCCCACAGGAGATAAATACAAATATACAGCTGAAATCCCCAAAGCAAGATAGTGTAGTGGTTAGAGTCCCAGCTGTACATGCAGGTGTTCATGGTTCGAGTACTAAGGCAAACAAGTTATTTTACTATGGGAAAGCAGTGTTAAAATTATAATTTTCAACTCAAATTATGCAGTAACTGTTTTTTGTCAACCAGGGTAGTGTAGCTGGTGTAAGACTGAAGTGTGAGTGAATATAACATGTGAAACCACCCATGTATGCACAAGTGTCCCATACAATATATTCACACCCCTTGCTAATGTAATGAAAGCACATAGAGGGATGTCATGTAAAGTAAATCATATACACTGACTAAATGAAGTCATTATTCTGATATTTTGTAATAACAAAAAGTGAGCAATGGTTAGCAATGCTCAGATATGCTTACCAGGTTTAAGCATCACTTAGACATGAATGCTAAGCAGCAGGTAGCTTAGTTAAGTGGATTTGTGCACTGTTAAGCAGTGCTAAGCAATTACCCTTTTAAGCACTGTTCAACTCAGCTTAGCGGATTGCGCACTGCTTAGTGAAGCTTAATGTGGTCTAATGACAGCAAAGGGTGGGAATATCACCTTATTTAAATGGTTCAGGTGGGAATGCAGCCATAATCTGTTATAGTTCATCTGTGCAGGTACTATGGCTGGTGTAGGTGAAGAAGTGCCCTTTCTGGCATAGCGCTGGAGCATTCAGGAGTCCAGGGTCATGGCTGGACTCCTTGTAGAGGAGAGACTGCTGTAGGGCCTTTTCCAGGGCTCAAAATACAAAATGGAGGCCTGGGACCGTCTTGCATGTGATCTCACCTATGCTACTGGCAACCCCGGACTGCTGAGCAAGTATGGCACCACTATGCTGATATAAAGCAGAGGAAGGGGGAGCTCTTGGCCTGTGGATCCATGATGCATGAGCATGGAATGCTCCAGTAGTGAGTAAGTATCACTATCAAGTAGTTTGTAGCAAATACTAGTCTGAGAATGTGACAGACAGGTATGCATAATGTTTGTTTTTCTTCCCTAAAGCTGAAGCAGAGAGGGCTAGTAATGTAGAAACGCATACTAACAGACTGCTGAGACTGCACTGAAAGGCTGGTGAGTACAAATCTATTTTGCAGTATATTGTGCAAATACCTAAGAAGGAGTAGATTTCTTACTGCTCATAGGTATATTACTGTGTTAACTGAATAAACAAAGTTTGACCGAGTAATGTTGATGTGTAATAAAGATCCCTAGAAAAAACTTGGCACCAGGCCCCAGCACGTGTGGGACCCAACCCGCGACTTTCTCATCCGTTGGTCCTGCACCACCTTCGGGTGGAACTGCCTCAGGGGACGGGGCCCATCCACCCTGGGAGTGGGCATGGACAAGAGCCTGTCACCCACAGTCAGTTCTGGGGTTTGGTGCACAGCACCATTCGGGCAGAATTGGGTGGGCAGCAGCACCAGACTGAGGCCTGCCTGGTGCACATCGAGGGGCAGGCCGCTCCTCCTGTCTAGCCCTCAGCACAGCCACCTTCAGGGCCATGAAAGAGCAGTATTGACTGCCCATGGGTGTGGACCTCAGTTCCACTGTATCCATTTGGGGGCTCATGGGCTTCAGATTCCCAACCACCCTCCCCGTCCAATGTGTTTACCCCTATCATATCTCATATACTGCTGTCTGCTGTCTTGTCTGTCTGCAAATGCAACCTATCCCACCCAATCCACCTCCCCAAACATACCTACAGCCCTTCCCCAGCATCCCACTCTTACCTTAAAAGCATAAGACAAAAAACATTGCCCCATACATAGCTCTGGATTTCACCCCCACGTACAGTGAAACTAGTCAATCAACCCACAGATTACTCTGAAAATGTCTGTCACCAACACTCCTCCCTGTGGGGTGTGAGGCTGTAAATTCCAAATTCTACACATTATTCACAGCTGTTGCTGCAGAAGAAATGTAGAGCAATGGTCCTTTCCTACGCCCATCTTGCACATAGCTGCTTTTCATGATGTTTTACCCCCAGCTAGCCCCCATTTCACCACTTTTCTATCACCCTTTTTTTCTTTTCTTTAAAGAAAATTAGTGCAGGTGTAAGCAGGAGTGAGTGGTGCAAAGCAAAGCTAACAGGGCTTAACTGTCCTTTAGCATCACTTAGCTTCATGCAAAACAATGAAAACCCTTTTACAACTGCTTAAAAGTGCTTTAATCACTCTGTCTCCATCAACCCCTGTTCTGCCCAACAACAAAATAATTAGCCCTGCCAAGTGTCGAACCCAGAAAGCTGGAACTACAATCACAGCAAAGTACCAATACACCATCTGAGCTGTGGGAATTTGTAATGCTTTTACAAACATATCATTCATTCTGGTCATTTAACATTAATGAAAAAAAGTCATCACTTCTAAATATGGAACCCAGGACCCTGTGTAGTACAATCACAGCAACATATCTCTACATAATCTGCACTGTAGGAATTTGTAATGCTTTTACAAACATATCATGCAAAGCAGTCATTCAGTATAAGGGGGAATTATATATC
>NC_056744.1:130653646-130666146 GCF_019279795.1 Protopterus annectens
CTGAGTCATCTAAAAAGGACAATTTTTTTATAACTATTTACTACCACAACATAGGTTCACTTGGAGGAATTTTTAAGCTTAGCCAATTCCCTTTTGGTACTTGATTCTTGAATTAACATTTTCTGATTGGTCTTACCTATCCCATGGCTGATAATTGTATATTATCCCTAGTGAGAATAACTGATCATTCCACAGATAATTTGAGGGGACCCATATAAGGGATGCAGAATTTAGGAAGTGCCTCTATCCATTAGTGGCATGAGGGGCAATCCTGGAGTACATTTTCTATTGCCCATCCTTAAAGCCAAGCTGCATTTGAATATGGACGGATGAGCTTTGTTTTATTTTTATGGGTAGTTTGTTCTGGAACAGTCATAGCCTCTGTGGTATATATCCATCTCTCCACAACATTCAGGCCCATGAAAAATAGGTACAAATCTGTATGCTGATTAACATAACATTTGCACACATAATTATACAAACTGCCCACTCAGATGGAATTGTGGGATACCAACTTTCAAATGCAAACTGAAGAACAGAACCAAAATATAGCACCAGAATCCCTCTGCAGCCATTCCAATGTCCCATTACCTGGCTATTTCACCCCATTTACCATAAACAGTAATGTGTGCATACTGCTTTACTTCTACAATGATTATTTGGGTTTTATTTTTTTACATCTTATAGCACAATGCACAAATACTAACAGATATCTGCTAAACAAAGCAATACTGTCTCACAATGAAAATAGACTTGGCATTAAAACTTATCTGCCCTTGAAACTCACATTCATTGAAACAGCATTAAAACTCACACCACATCTAAAGAAAATGCATCTGGCCAGTGGTGGATAAAGATTACCTTTGGGCTGTTTTTAAATCAGAGGCCCCTTGTGCACAAAACAAGAAACATACATGCATTCTTTGATATACCTTTCTGACTTTATTAAATTATATTCCTTGTATAATACAGCACACTTGTTAGACTTATGTTAGAGCACATTTTAAATTTATTGTTTGAACATTTTTCCAGTAGGCAATGAAGCAAAATGCATGCACCAATAATGACAAAACTGCCCTATTCAAAACATTTCCATGATAACAGTCTACTTCTACACACTATATATATATATATATATATATATATATATATATATATATATATATATATACACACACACACACACACACACACACACACACACACACACACACACACACACACACACACACAAACAAATACAGAATCACAGTAGTGTAAGTCATAGGCATGTTGCACAGCTTCTTGCACTTGTTTTCAATTGTGGGGAGCAAAAGGCCACACACCAGGGACACATTTTAAACATTGCTTGTATAATTTTGGAAAGTTGCTTGCATAAAATGTTGTGTTACCACTGTACATTTCACTGCCAAGTCTTGGCCCCAAAACCCTGTGCACTACAGCCAGAGCTACATACCACTAAGTTAAACCAGCAGTTTCCTGAAAGACAGGAAGATAAACTTAAATGGCTATCATTTAGTGAATTCAGTTCTCACTTATCGGCATAGCTCTCAACCTCTTAGCACAAAAATACAGAACAAAGCCAATAATGGGGAAATACAGCCCCAGAATAGGGACACATTTCAAATACTGATCTTATAAACTTAGACAATTTCTAGCATAAAAGGTTTTGTTTTACTGCTCCTATAAACCAGAGATTTAATGAGGAACAGAACAAAATTGTGAGGCATGAATTCACATGTGATGGTAGCTAGGGACCTTCAGCATCCCACTATCTGCATTACTTTACATCTGTAATAAATTAACCCTTTTACTGTGGCAGTTTTCATTCAACTCTCCCTTTTTACATCCTTTCCCATTTTGAAATAGTCAGTTGGTCCCTCAAATCTTCTATTTTTTTTTTCTGATTTTTCTTTCTTTCTTTTTTTTTTTCTTATCTTTCCTCCTACATTTTTCCTCACTTAGCATTTCTTCTATCATGTCATTTTTCCTCATAATTCGTTCACTTTGTTTTTTCCAGTCACTTATTTCATTTTCTTGCAGACCTCCTTTCATCATAAATCTCTTCTCAATTTTTTTTTCCTTCTTAATATCCATTTTCTTGCTGTTTAATTGTTTCAGTATCTCTGGAAAATAATATTTCACATTTTCCTTCTCTTTACTTTGATATGTTTATATGTGCTCAATTAAATTTACAGATATTTTAAAATCCAATATGATAAAATTTGTGATGAAGTCTGTCTTCTTTTACCTTCATTTACACTAATCTTCCAACATATTCACTCATTCCTCTCCCCTTCTTTTTCTCATCTCTAGCTTTCTTTTTCCTGTCTTGTTTATCCTGTTTCACTGAACGTTTGTCAAGGGAAGAAACGTACTTCCCTTTTCATCTCTCCTGATAATGTATTTTCATTTAGAGGAGAGGGTGTTCTTAACCATGTACTCTAAAATGAGATCTAAATGAGGTCATAGTTCCAACCAATGTCTCTAGATTTACATTTCCTTCCCTAATCAAGTCTAATAATTAATAAAATGATCCAGAGACTGCTTCTTATTGAGCTGTACTCTTTCTCTCTCTCTCTCTTAAACATTCCCTTTTCCTTTCTTTGTAATAATTTAAATAATCTCCCGACCATATAATTTTCTGTTTCCAAACTAATATTCTTTGTAACAGCTTTCTGTCTCAGATGGTTCTTCCTTCGGTTTTCTTTTCTGTTTAATTTAACACTTCTTTCTCTTGCTCCTGTGACATTGCTCTAACTACTTTCAACATATAGCCATTTCCCTTGTGTATTCTCATCTTCCATCCACCAATTATCTGTTTCATCAATAATCATTGGTTTTGCTCTGATTTGCACAGATATTCTTTAAGCAGATAGCACAGACTGAAACATAATCCTATTGTCTACCCCACTATTTATTTTTTTTTTACTTGAGTAGAGCATTGATGAAATTTGACCATTTTTAGGTGGAAACTATCTTATACATTTCATAGTCTCTCCTCTTCAAACAATGAATAATAGCTAAAATAACTGTTTCACAGAGGAATATGAAATTCCTATGAAAGTGACACACACACACACACACACACACACACACACACACACACACACACACCTCTCTAAATCTATATAATGCTGAAGACGGTACCTTTGCTGCCCAAATGGCAGTTCATAAATCTGCGGCTTGGCTCCGCAGTTAAATAAAGAAATCCACCGGGAAAAGAATAAACTGCCCGAACGCACCCATAAGAGATGAATCCTATCCGTACTTCCCAGTATTCAAACAGACGCGTGGCATGCTGATGTCATCACTACAGTTGAGAGGTTGCAAGTGCTGCAAAAAAGTGGGGGGGCACCCCTTCCCCCTCGCTCTATGGTTCCGGCACCCGTGGATATGTTTAATATTGCTTTATAAACATAGAAAGTTGTTAGAGTAGCAGGATTTGTGTCAGCATACATTTTCTGAAGGATATGAGGTCTGACACTCAAATGCATGTCATCATTTACAGACAGAAATCCTCAGATCATCACAGTGATTTACCAGAGAAATACAAATAATTTGTGAAACAGACCATAAATATGAGCAATAAACCTTAACATTCTTAAACAATCCAGCCAGTTGACAGGTATGCTCATAACCCCTTAGTGCAACTAATCTGGACCAAACTTGATAAAGTGGGGGGAGAAAGCCATAAAAATAGGGACATATCTGAAATACTTGCGTAGATAAGCTGAGACACTTGCTGCAGTAACAACATATTTTCTAACATATATTGCCTGAAATAGCACAAGTGCAAGACTCAGTTGCTTCTCAGTAGTTAGTGACTTTTATTCTCACATCATCCCACTGAAATGTCATAAATACACAGAACTTATGCGGACCAGACCAAAAATATGAGCCAGACAATTGGACACCTATGCATATCTGGACATAACATGACATTAGGGAAACTGCACTGAACTGCTAAGCATGTCACCAAGCACCATCCAAACTACAGTCAGACTGACACAACACTACCCCAAATCAGCTATGGGGAATTACACATGCATTTGCAAATACATCAGGCACTACAGGGATGTAACAGTAGTGAAAAACAGACACCGGTGTGACACTGCATACCCACAATCAATTTCACCACAGTCACAGTGACATACTGTTAAGCTGAATGAGCACTACAGTATAAAGACTGTGTGAACAAATATATCAGGTTTGCCACTCACAAACTACCCCTACATAAAGTGTTCCAAGTCACAGTGTAGTAGGAATCCTGAGGTGGTATGGGACTTGTCTCAGTCTGTCCCTACACACATATACAGCTGATATACCACCAGAAACTGGAGCAGCATGGACAGTTGGATAGAAGAGGAGCCATGACACTTACATTACCCCCTCCCTACACAGCCCAACTAACATTTACACACTACAATGCTACACAGTCCTGACAGTCTTTTAACAATTGCCAGACATACACAGACCTCTCAACTGTACAGATTCCTACAGAATATCTAGGTATTGTCCTCATATATATGTTCTCTTCCTCATAACATGTCTGGCATTCTGCTACATCACTGAGATGATATAAAGAACGAAGGCACTAAATAATGATATACCATACCTATCAACCTCTTACTGCATGACATTTCGACAAAGCCTGACATACTTGGGGGACAGATGCCCAAAACCAGGGGCATAATTGAAATATTGCTGTTATAAACTGAAAATGTTGCTAGTGTTACAAGGTTTGTTGTCACATATATTTTCTGAGGGATATGAAGTCACAAACATAAATGGATATTAACATTTACTGACTGCAATCCCCAGAGTATGCTACTGATTTGCCAAGGACATAAACTGTCTGAGGAACAGACCAAACATAATAATCAAATCTCTGGTCATTCTGTGGATAACCCTACAGTTGAGAGTTATGTCAACCACATAACACTGTCAGACCACACACAAAATCCATGTCCACACAAACCCTGTTAAACTAGTATTAATCCAATTGTATAACAGCAATACTTATATGCTGTCCCTAAGTCTGGAACCTTCTCCCCCATTTTGTTGGGTTGTCTCCACGTTTTTTGTTGTAAGAGGTATTTCCAACTACCCTCTGTGATGCTGTTGTTCACACACCTCCATTTGTCCACCTCACAGGCAAGTAAAAGGGGCAATGCCCACATGAAGTACCCAGTTATAGGAGTGTGTTGCCATGCCATTGGCTATAGGAATAACAATACAGCTGTTCTGCATGCAGTTAACAAGTGGGGGACAAAAACTGGTGCACAGGCCATCACCTGCTCATGAACATGACCTACAAAAGACAAGCTGCTGCCTATGCAAAGCAGGTGTATACCTCTACATCTATAGACAGAGAGAGAGAGAGAGAGAGGGAGAGACAGAAACACAAATCCAAAGCAAAATCAACAATACTTTGAAAAAATGTATGTCAAACAAGTAAGCATGTAATGGAATGCAGTAGGGGGGTATGTAATAATGGGAAATAGGAAGTTGAACAAATATGTCTCAACAAGACTTGCTATATTGATATATTGCTGATTAGCACCTATGGCCATAGTATCTGGGTCTGTCTGCAGTGACATAGATCACAGCTCAGGCCCCTGAGTCACCCCAGGAAAGGACGGCTCACATATGACTACTACTGGAGTGTCTGTTGAACAATACTGATTATGACACTGCTAGGGCAGCTAGTGGGATGTCGTAAATATCCATATGTTACTTGTGATTACAACTATGACACACGTTTGTCTCACAAATCTAAGAAACCTATACAGGGTATGTGCATAGTAAACTCCTGTCACAGATGTGTCTGTTGAACTGCATGTAATATACTGAGCTCATACAATTCAACTGTCCAGTGTTATGCACACTGACCATATGTGTGCCTCATATCTGTAGTCATTTATTCATATAATTCCATTATTTCTGGCAAACCATTGACAAATCTGTGCAGATTGACATTAGAACATAATAGCATACATATGAGTGTCGGACATACTCCAGGGTATGTCTATGAATGCAAAGCCTACTGTGCTATCAACTGACTCAAGTGTGTTACTGCAATATTAATAAGGTGTCACTAATTCTGGACCATAGCCCCCTATTTATGTGTGTCATCCCCCAGATGTCCTGCTCTAACAGGTTGAGAGGTATGACTGAGCAGCAAGAGTGTAAATACAGTGTGCCATACTGACATAGAGAAGAAA
This sequence comes from Protopterus annectens, assembly GCF_019279795.1. Lineage (NCBI taxonomy): Eukaryota > Metazoa > Chordata > Ceratodontiformes > Protopteridae > Protopterus > Protopterus annectens. The sequence goes on from NC_056744.1 coordinate 130,659,874, forward strand.
TGTATATCAGGTATTACCTGTGGACATGTATGTATGAGTAGGTGTAGCTGGAAGCCTCAAATCAACAGACATGAGATTCTAAACATCAGGTAAATAAGCTGTACATGTTGTATATGTGTTTAATCTTAGTTTCTGTGCATCCAACAGACATAACTTTCTACAGCTACTGGTTGTTGCATTGCCCTGACAGAGACATGGGTACTAGAATAAGAATGATTATCAGGTTGAAAATGGAGAGTTGTCCAACTGTTATGACCTCGTGTTTATGCCCACTACAAACAGCTATATGAGCACCTACATAGCTGTATGGACTCAGCAATACCTGACTCATAAAACCTCCCTCCACCAAGATAGAGTAACCCCCTTTGCTATTCAGCAGCAATACACAAACCACATAATCAGTCGCTATATTGGCTGTACAGGGCAAAGTAGGAGCAGGCACCAACTTGGAAGCAATTCAACCTGTGTCTGAACAAGCATATGAGGTCACAGGTGAATTACTGTAAGGCTAACTATGAGTGCAAATCAGACACATCCACCATGGCTAAACACAAGGCCGTCTTCACGCATGTCTTCAATCTCCTGAGGCAACAACTCAACCTGTACTGGTGGTCCATCACACCACACACACACACACACACACACACACACACACACACACACACACACACACACACACACACACTCAGCATAGCTATAGCCAACCCGCTGCAGACAGGTTAAGGGAAATCATCACCTTCCTGTCCCACCATCACTATAGGTGGATATGCACAGCACCAACACCTCTCCCCTCATCATCAGGGAGGAGGTCCTTAATGCCTAATCAAAGGCAACAAATGTATGTCTCCATGGGAGCTGATAACATCCCTGTCTGCATCCTACATGAACTCAGGCAAATGCTCCCAGCTTCATTATACACTGTATGCAAGCAAAGCCTGAGCACCACTGGCATCCCATCTGCAAGGAAGACAGTCACTGTCATCCCACTACACAAAGGTGAATAATGAATGGTGTATTATGCAATTTACTACCCCTCATTGGGTGTAATATGACACATCAGGACCAGAAGTGCAATGCAAGCTCATACTGTGCTGATAGATGACAGGGTATGATGTGGTTGTAAGTGGTGGACAATGCTAGTCAATGTTGATGATCAGGTTATGTAAACAACATTGACCAATGTATGCGGTCCTGTGATGTGTTTCCCTGCTTATGTCTTCCAGGTGACATGCAGCATGCAAGGCAGCCAGCATACACTGCAGCTGAAACTGCAGCCATCACCGAGATGATAATCAACCACCATGGGGTGATGTTTGGCCATAGCCAACAGAATATGCGGGAACAAACTGCACTGTGGGATGAGCTTGTCCACAGAATAAACAAATTAGGCCACCACAGATGCACATACAATCAGGTCAGGTATCAGGTGACTGACCTAATATGGCATGTCCGGCAAAGGGCTGCTGCCATGGCCAGGGACCATTCAGCCACAGGTGGGAATCCACTATGCAGGCCCCACTTACACTAACAGAGGAGTTCCTTGCCAAACTTGGAGCAGTGACCACATATCAGTAAAGCCAACACACACAAGTCGTGGAGGTGAGTGGCACCAAGACAACAGGCAAGTAGCATCCAGGTAAGGCCCCAGTGCTCATCAATTCAATACTGTAGTAGTCACAGTGGCTTCAGTAGAGTATCTAGATGCATACATCAGGTCAAACTGCATTTGTGGGTGGGGTTTTGTAATGCACACAAGTGCACATCTGCGGTGAAGGACAGCAAATTGTGTAGTATCAGAGTTTGTACTGTACATGTGCAGAAAAGTAGCATTCATCTTGTACTGATGCCACATGTGAGTCTGCTGACAATACCTCTCCCCCACAACTACATAGGTACCTCTGGTCTGGATGTGGGACAGCAGCCTGAAGCCAGTGAGTATGGTATGGTCCTGCTGTGGCTCACCAATACCCCAGGCATGTTAAGGTTATGCATTTTACCATGCACGCAGCTGTTACCGTTAGCCATATTGTGATATGTGCATGTTCACTTGTGGCGGGGTTAACTGCATTGCATCAGAGTGGTTATCACAGGAGCCTATTTGCAGGAGGTGTAACATATCCATAGCATACCTCACAACCTATCAGTGCAAGAAATCTGGACAAAGACTGACAAAATGGGGGGCCAAAGGGATAAAACTAGGGACATATTTCAAAAGTACTCTTCTACAGTGCATATAAAAAGTGTACACACCCCTGTTAAAATGCCAGGTATTTGTGGCATACAAAAATGAGACCACAATAAAACATTTCACAACTCTTCCCACCTTTAATGTGACCTATAACCTGTACAATTCAATTGATAAACAAACAAATCTGTTAGGGGAACAAGTATGAAAAATAAAACACATTACAATAAGCTAGATGCATAAGCATGCACAGCCTGAAGCTAATACTTTTTTGAAGCAGCTTTTGATTTAATTACAGCATTATGTCTTCTTGGGGACACACCTGCCATCAATTACAGAGACTCTCTGATTAACAACGAATAATGGCCAGCTGTCCTACTAGGCTTTTCCAGACATTTACTCAGTTGCCTTCTACAGCAACAGCCATGGTTCGCAGAGTGCTTACAAAGCTCCAAAGAGATCTCATTGTGAAAGATATCAGCCTGGAAAAGGGTACAAAAACATTTCCACAGCATTGCATATATCATGGAGCACAGTGAAGACAGCCATCAAAAGATGGAGAAAATATGAGACAACAGTGACATTGCAAAGAAGTAGACGTCCTCCAAATTTCATGAAAATACAAGACCAAAACTGGTCAGGGGGGCTGCCACAAGACCTACATTAATACTAAAGGAGGAGCAGGAATCTCTGGCAAGTACTGGTTGTGTATTACATGTGACAACAATCTCCGGTATTCTCCATATGTCTTTCCTATGGGGTAGGATTGGAAGATGGAAGCATTTTCTCACACCAAACATCATCCAGGCCTGGCTAAATTCAGAAAAAACAATACATCAAGACTCACAAAAGCATGTGGGAAAATGTGTTATGGTCTAATGAGACCAAGGTTGAACTTTTTGGCTACAATTCTGAAAGGTTTGTTTGGAGCAATAACAGCAGTGTGCCTCACCAGAAAAACATCACCCCCACGGAGAAGCATGGTGATGGCAATGTCCTGCTTTGGGGTTGCTGCTCATAAGCTGGAACTGGGGCTTTATTCAAGTTGGAGGGGATTATGAACAGTTCCAAATACCAGTCCCTTTTGACCCAAATTCTTCAGGTGTCTGCTAGATAGCTGTAGATTGAGAGGAATTCCACCTTTCCACATGACAATGACCCAAACCATACAGCCAATTCAACAAAAGAATGGTTTCACCAGAAGACATTCAATGTTCTTGACTGGCCCAGATAGACCCCATACCTGCATCAAATAGAAAATCTGTGGGGTGACCTAAAGAGGGCTATGCAGAAGAGATGCCCTCACAATCTGACAGAGTTGGAGGGCTTTTGCAAGGGAGAGTGTGCAAATATAGCCAAGTCAAGATGTGCCATGGTGATAGACACCTTCCCAAGAGGACTAAATGCTGTAATTAAATCAAAAGGTGCTTTACCAAAGTATTAGTTTAAGGGTGTGCACACTCATGCAACCAGCCTATTGTATGTATTTCATTTACTATATGTTATCCCTAACCAATGTGTATGTTCTTCAATTGGATTGCACAGTTTATAGGTCACATTAAAGGTGGGAAAGGTTATGACATGATTTCTGTGGTCTCATGTTATATATCACAAAACCTGGCATGTTAACAGGGGTGTGTACACTTATTATATCCACTGTAAGATTAAGAAGCTATTAGAGTAACTGGATTTGTTTTAAAATACATTTACTGCAGGTTTTGAGGTCTGCAACTCATCTTATGTCATTAATTAGTGGCGCCAATCCACAGCACATCCTAGTAATGTATCTTAGACAAACACAGGATTTATGAGGAACAGACCACAAATATGAGTCACACATCTAGACATTCAGCAAAACTCTGTACAGTTGAGATGTATGTTCTGTAGGAGTTGCCACTGTGCTATACAGGTGAACAGCAACAATGTGTACATGGCTGCATGTGTGCTAGGTGAAGGCCCATCACCTATTAACACTACTTACATATCCCAGAGGTGTATATTAGTAGTAACAGTATGTGGAAAGAGCTGCACTGCATGATGTTGAGGGCCTGTCCAGTGTGTGTATGTTGTGGTTTGACTGTGTGTCATGAATGTCACCAGTTGGCTATTGTGAGGTCTGTGTAATGCCTTTGTGCCACCTCACATGTGTGTGTGTGTGTGTGTGTGTGTGTGTGTGTGTGTGTGTGTGTGTGTGTGTGTGTGTGTGTATCAGTAAACCTTATAGTGCAGGTATTAATTTATGTATGTTGTCTTCCTCTCACAGATGGACATGGTGGTTGTGGTCCCTCCCGCTCAGAATCTGATAGTGTCTCTGCAGACTCTGACCATGATTGTGGTCCTAGTGAGGCACAGGTGGGGTTGTCAGGGGATGAATCTGTGCCATCAGTTTGTATCCCACAGTCATCCTCAATGTCCCTGCACACAGTCACAATAACCACTAATATCCCATCCCCATTGGCCACAGATAATGGACAGTTGGCAGGTGGTGGCATGGAACAGGCCAGTGTGGTGACTATGGCAAGTGTGAGTGTAGACACTAGCTATAGCCAGAGTGCAGGCAAGGTCCCACACAGGTGGATGGGTAGGGGTGATTGAAGGAGGACTGCTGCCCATTGAGCTGCTGTCACAAGTGCCACAGCAGGTGTCACCAGACACATGTTTCGGGCTGTCATGGATGCACAGGTACATAGTGAATGCAGCATTAGACAAATACTCAGGGTCTTAGATGCAACACTTCCTGGCTTACAAGACAACATACATGACCTTGTTGAAGCCACATGTCAAAATACTGAGGTCATGAATAGATGGTGGGGTGAGACCTTGGCAATCCTCGACCATGAATGTCTGTGCTGCAGCATGTGGTGGGAGATGGGCATTGGCCACATGGACATAGGTCAGCACCAACATCAGCTAAGAGTCTACGTGGCCATGCACCTTCACACTCCCATAGTGGCAGTCCAACCAGCAGTACTGAAGGGCAGGTGCTGTCCACACCACAACAGAGCAGGCCATGGGCATGTAGTCCTGTGTGGTCCTGTCAGGGACACAGATCCAGCAGACAGCAGTCACCATCGGGGAGTAGTACTGCATCTGGCTTTAGGCCTGGTGGTGCCAGTCAGACCCCTGGCAGGACCAGTTCACATGTCCATGGTCATAGTGTGGTGACTATGGCAAGTGTGAATGTAGACACTAGCCATAGCCAGAGTGCAGGCAAGGTCCCACACAGGTAGATGGGCAGGGGTGATTGAAGGAGGACAGCTGACCATTGAGCTGCTGTCACAAGTGCCACAGCAGGTGTCACCAGACACATGCTTCAGGCTATCATGGATGCACAGGCACATAGCGAATGCAGCATTAGACAAATACTCAGGGTCTTAGATGCAAATCTTCCTGGCTTACATGACAACATACATGACCTTGTTGAAGCCACATGTCAAAATACTGAGGTCATGAATAGATGGTGGGGTGAGAACTTGGCAATCCTCGACCATGGAATGTCTGTGCTGCAGCATGTGGTGGGAGATGGGGCATTGGCCACGTGAACGTAGGTCAGCACCAACATCAGCTGAGAGTCTACGTGGCCATGCACCTTCATACTCCTATAGTGGCAGTCCAATCAGCAGTACTGAAGGGTGGGTGCTGTCCACACCACAACAGAGCAGGCCATGGGCATGTAGTCCTGTGTTGTCCTGTCAGGGACACAGATCCAGCAGACATCAGTCACCATCGGGGACTAATACTGCATCTGGCCTTAGGCCTGGTGGTGCCACTCAGATCCCTGGCAGGACCAGTTCACATGTCCATGGCCAGAGAAGGTGAACTGTACACCCTGCCATGTGCGGTTCACAGCTGTTCAACATACCCCTGTGTAGGGCAGCCACATGGTGTGACTGTGTGCATACAAACACACACACATCACCATCACAGCCAGGTCACAGCCAGACACACACACACACCACCTCAGCACAGCCCATTCATTGAACACCTATCCAAACACACACATGATGTCAACTGTATGGCCCAGTCTAGGGCTCTGGCAAACCCACACAATGCCCTGTGCATATGATGATACCTGTGCCACAACCCTG